>NC_069504.1:1153634922-1153679685 GCF_027579735.1 Bombina bombina
GATAACCTGCCCCCCACAACGTCGCCGCCAGCTACTTAAAATAATTAACCCCTAATCTTCCGACCGCAAAGCGCCGCCACCTACATTCTCCCTATGTACCCCTAATCTGCTACCCCTAACACCCGCCGACCCCTATATTATATTTATTAACCCCTAATCTGCCCCCCTCAACGTCGCCGACACCTGCCTACACTTATTAACCCCTAATCTGCCGAGCGGACCTGAGCGCTACTATAATAAAGTTATTAACCCCTAATCCGCATCACTAACCCTATCATAAATAGTATTAACCCCTAATCTGCCCTCCCTAACATCGCCGACACCTAACTTCAATTATTAACCCCTAATCTGCCGAGCGGACCTCACCGCTATTCTAATAAATGTATTAACCCCTAAAGCTAAGTCTAACCCTAACACTAACACCCCCCTAAGTTAAATATAATTTACATCTAACGAAATAAATTAACTCTTATTAAATAAATTATTCCTATTTAAAGCTAAATACTTACCTGTAAAATAAATCCTAATATAGCTACAATATAAATTATAATTATATTATAGCTATTTTAGGATTTATATTTATTTTACAGGTAACTTTGTATTTATTTTAACCAGGTACAATAGCTATTAAATAGTTAAGAACTATTTAATAGTTACCTAGTTAAAATAATAACAAATTTACCTGTAAAATAAATCCTAACCTAAGATATAATTAAACCTAACACTACCCTATCAATAAAATAATTAAATAAACTACCTACAATTACCTACAATTAACCTAACACTACACTATCAATAAATAAATTAAACACAATTGCTACAAATAAATACAATTAAATAAACTATCTAAAGTACAAAAAATAAAAAAGAACTAAGTTACAAAAAATAAAAAAATATTTACAAACATAAGAAAAATATTACAACAATTTTAAACTAATTACACCTACTCTAAGCCCCCTAATAAAATAACAAGGCCCCCCAAAATAAAAAATTCCCTACCCTATTCTAAATTAAAAAAGTTACAAGCTCTTTTACCTTACCAGCCCTGAACAGGGCCCTTGGCGGGGCGTGCCCAAGAATTTCAGCTCTTTTGCCTGTAAAAAAAAACATACAATACCCCCCCCCAACATTACAACCCACCACCCACATACCCCTAATCTAACCCAAACCCCCCTTAAATAAACCTAACACTAAGCCCCTGTAGATCTTCCTACCTTGTCTTCACCATCCAGGTATCACCGATCCGTCCTGGCTCCAAGATCTTCATCCAACCCAAGCGGGGGTTGGCGATCCATAATCCGGTCCAGAAGAGGCTCCAAAGTCTTCCTCCTATCCGGCAAGAAGAGGACATCCGGACCGGCAAACATCTTCTCCAAGCGGCATCTTCGATCTTCTTCCATCCGGAGCGAAGCGGCAGGATCCTGAAGACCTCCAGCGCGGAACATCCATCCGGACCGACGACTGAACGACGAATGACTGTTCCTTTAAGGGACGTCATCCAAGATGGCGTCCCTCGAATTCCGATTGGCTGATAGGATTCTATCAGCCAATCGGAATTAAGGTAGGAATTTTCTGATTGGCTGATGGAATCAGCCAATCAGAATCTAGTTCAATCCGATTGGCCGATCCAATCAGCCAATCAGATTGAGCTCGCATTCTATTGGCTGATCGGAACAGCCAATAGAATGCGAGCTCAATCTGATTGGCTGATTGGATCAGCCAATCGGATTGAACTTGATTCTGATTGGCTGATTCCATCAGCCAATCAGAAAATTCCTACCTTAATTCCGATTGGCTGATAGAATCCTATCAGCCAATCGGAATTCGAGGGACGCCATCTTGGATGACGTCCCTTAAAGGAACAGTCATTCGTCGTTCAGTCGTCGGTCCGGATGGATGTTCCGCGCTGGAGGTCTTCAGGATCCTGCCGCTTCGCTCCGGATGGAAGAAGATCGAAGATGCCGCTTGGAGAAGATGTTTGCCGGTCCGGATGTCCTCTTCTTGCCGGATAGGAGGAAGACTTTGGAGCCTCTTCTGGACCGGATTATGGATCGCCAACCCCCGCTTGGGTTGGATGAAGATTGTTACAGAAGCATTAGTTATTTTGTTGTGAAGAGCTTATTTCCTAGCAGCAATGCCTGAACCAGCAAGCCAGCGCCTAAGAAGGGCTCCAAGAAAACCGTAACAAGTATCATTTCATAAAGAGTTAACTCTTTTTTTTTCAGCTTTTAGAAACTATTGCCTAATCACCTCTGGAGCCAGACTGCTAATTGATAAGATGAACTTGTAAACTTGTTATCTTAAGTACTGTAATCCTATTGTGGCCTGTCAAAGGACAGTGCTCTCTATCTAAATGTGTGATGGGGATTTTGTGCTTCCCCCCCTCTCCCCCTGGGAGTGCCCTGTGTGCATGTAACCTTAATAAAAAGCAGGCTGGGCATCCCAGTGCTGAGTTCTTGTTTGACCCTCAATCGCAGCGTTGACTCGTTTTTGTGGGCAGAAGGGTATCCTAGCTGTACTGCAGCTAAGGGAGATTATTCTATATTTTCGAGACTCATATAGAATACTATGGAAAGCAGCTTCTCCCCTCTTTAGCAATAGGGATCCAGGCTACTAAGCGGTCCATCTCTCAGCGAGACTAAGGGTAACCGTAACATTTGGCGGCAGCGGCGGGATTTTCCTGGATTTCCTAGGAGAGGTACAGAACGGATGGAGAGCGCTTACGAAAAATTGAAGCGTACAACCCTAAAGGATTTACTTGAAAGCAGAGGGGGGTACGCCAGCAACCGGCCGAGGAGAGAGCTGATCGCAGAATTGACCGAACTGGATCAGAGCTTCACAATGGCGGAAACACCGACCACGATTAGTGACGAAAAAACCAGGATTGTTCGGGAAAGGCTCTCATTATACGGGCCGAACCCCTCCATGGAATTGGTACAGCAGTTGATGGCGGAGGCGGACGAGGATATACGAGAGACTCGAGCCCACGAACTCAACCTAGCGAACGCACACCGCAATGCTGAAGCCCCGCAGGTAATCATCCCTGTCGAAAATGCTGGGAGGCCTAAGATACCCTATGCGGCATTTCGACCCTTCCTAGAGAGCGAGACAGGGATTGATGAATATTTGGCGGACTTCGAAAGGCAATGTGCCCTGCACCAGATTCCCAACAGAGAGTGGCCCATGATATTGTCTGGGAAACTATCCGGGCGAGCCCTGGAAGCCTTTCGTACTCTGGGTGCTGAGGAAGTGACACAGTATGAGCTAGTTAAGGAGACACTGTTGCGACGGTACGCTGTAACTCCGGACACGTATCGCCGACAGTTTCGGGGCACGGAAAAGAAGCCTAACGATACCCATATGGAATGGGCGCACCGAATGCGGAGAGCGGCAAATCACTGGCTGAGCGGAAGTAAAGCGGTGACTGGGGAGGAAATTTTACAATTGTTTCTCTTAGAACATTTTTATAATGGCATGGAACAGCAAGGGAAGGAATGGCTGCGAGACAGGCGGCCTTCTACCTTAGAAGAAGCAGCCAAATTGGCCGATGAACATTATGACTCCCGTCTTCACGAACCCATGAACTACCGAGCTCCAGCACGGGTCGAACCCAGAGAGGTTTACCGTGCACCCCCTCGTGCTGAATTCCGAGCCCCGGTGCCCACAGGGCCCGTCCGACACTCAGGACCACCCAATAACAGCTCTGAGCGTCCCAGACCGACTTGCCACCGATGCAAGCAACCAGGGCATTTCATGGCTAGCTGCCCCCTTAATACGCACCAGACACCCAGGAATTACAATTACCCCTCTGGGTCCTATCGTCCGGCCTGGACCCTCTGTGTTAACCAAGAGGCCCCTATGGAGGGATATGTGGGGCCGCTTCACGAGGCAGACCCTGTATATGCTGCCTCAGATAACCGCCAGCACCATCGGCAGAGGGTATGGCTCGAGGGGCGATCTACCGAGGGATTGCGAGACACAGGGGCTACTATCACGCTGGTACAGAGTCATTTGGTGCCAGAGCACAAGCGATCCGGACAGACTGTGGCCGTTAGAGTGGCGGGGGGGGGATGTGTACAAAATTCCAACAGCTAAAGTGCATCTTGATTGGGGAGCGGGAAAGGGGGCTGTGAACGTGGGCCTAATGGATAATTTACCTGCCGAAGTACTACTGGGCAACGATTTGGGCCCCATGACTTCTGCCTATGCTCCAGTATGCAACAACGAGGCGGACCCAGTGACTACACGGGCCCAAGCCCGGACGGAGCGAGAGCTCTCACCAGTGCGGGAGACACAGGTAAGACCTACCCCGACCTTGCCTGACAGGTTAGGCCCCATACCCTGGGACACCCCAGATGCTTTCGAGGCAGAGTCTAAGACTGACCCGACCTTACAAAAGTACCGGGAACGAGCAGAGACCGGAGGGGGCGGGGCAGATAACGAAACATTCTTATGGGAAAAAGGGAAACTATACCGCTGGACAGAGAAAAGGGGACAGCGTAGGCGACAGCTGGTAGTGCCCCACAAATACCGTCAAGAAATCCTCAAAATAGGCCACGACATCCCCTTAGCAGGCCACCTAGCCGTTACCCGTACCCTACACCGCATTACTCACACGTTCTTTTGGCCAGGGGTGCACGCTGACGTTAGAACTTACTGTAACACCTGCGATGTGTGTCAACGAGTAGGAAGGCGAGGCGATCACCCTAAAGCCCAGCTAGTAAATATGCCCATTGTAGAGGAACCCTTCAGCCGGGTTGCTATTGACCTAGTGGGACCACTGGCTACCCCTAGTCCCTCCGGTAAGCGATACATTCTTACCGTAGTGGACTACGCTACCAGGTACCCAGAGGCTGTCGCCCTATCCAACATACAAGCGGATACGGTAGCGAATGCACTAGTACAGGTGTTCTCCCGGGTAGGATTTCCAAAAGAAATCCTATCTGACCGAGGCACCCAATTTACGGCTGAATTGACCCAACAACTCTGGCAGGTTTGCAAAATTAAGTCCCTCCTGAGCTCCCCATACCACCCCCAGATGAACGGGCTGTGTGAGAGGTTCAATGGGACCCTCAAGCAAATGCTCAAGACGTTCACTCAGGAATACCGAGACTGGGAACGCTTCCTGCCGCACCTCCTATTTGCTTATCGGGAGGTGCCCCAGGAAACGACAGGGTTCTCTCCCTTCGAGTTGCTCTACGGAAGAAAGGTACGGGGACCCCTAAACCTGATCCGGGAGCACTGGGAGGGAGAGATGGAGGCTGACGGTGTCCCAATTGTGCCATACGTGCTGGAACTCAGGGACCGAATGGAGCAATTAGCCAAATCCGTGCGGGCTAATCTCCAGTTGGCCCAGAGAAGACAGAAAGTATGGTACGATCGGGGGGCCCGAAAGAGAATCTTCACCATAGGACAAAAGGTGTTAGTACTTAAGCCGGTGAAGACAGACAAATTGCAGGCGTCCTGGCAGGGTCCCTACCAGATCGTAGAGAAAAGGGGAGACACCACTTATGTGATAGCTAGCTGCCACGACAACAATCTTAGAAAGACATTCCATGTAAACATGCTCAAGGAATATTTTGAGCGACCAGAGAACGTGACGGCCGTATGTTGTTCCCCTCAGGAAGACCCCGACAGTTTACCCATTCCAGACCTATTAGAAAAGAGCCTCCCCACAGGTATAGTGGCGCAGGTTCAGATAGGGGACCGACTTAGCCCCACTGAAAGGGAGCAGCTCAACCAACTCCTCCAGTCCAAACACCTCACCTTCTCCCCGAAGCCAGGGTACACTACTTTAACCACCCACCAGGTAGATACTCCGGGACAAGCTCCCTTGCGCCAGGCTCCGTACCGAATCCCCGAAGCAGTTAGGACAGGAATGAAGAAGGAGATCGATGAGATGCTCCAGCTCAGGGTAATTGAGCCCTCCGATAGTCCCTGGGCCTCCCCAGTTGTCTTGGTGCCCAAGAAAGATGGGACCACCCGGTTCTGCGTAGACTATCGGAGGCTCAATGAAAATACCGTGACGGACGCTTACCCCATGCCCAGGGTAGACGAGCTACTCGATCGTATAGCCAGGGGAAATTACCTGACCACTATTGACCTCTGCAAAGGTTACTGGCAGATTCCCCTGGCCCCGGAGGCTATCCCCAAGTCGGCATTCGTCACCCCATTCGGCTTATATCAGTTTAGGGTAATGCCGTTTGGGATGAAGAATGCCCCAGCTACATTCCAGCGCTTGGTGGATAGGCTCCTGGATGGCTTCCAGAGTTTTGCTTGCGCCTACCTGGACGACATAGCGATCCACAGTGAGTCCTGGGAGGACCACTTAGCTCATGTGGGAATGGTTCTGGATCAGATCCGGGCTGCTGGCCTGACTCTGAAGCCAGAAAAATGCCACTTTGGGATGGCCGAGGTACAGTACCTGGGTCACCGGGTGGGGTGTGGAAAGCAGCGACCAGAGCCGGCCAAAATAGAAGCTGTCGCCAATTGGCCCACCCCCATCACTAAGACTCAGGTCCTAGCCTTCCTGGGCACGGCAGGGTACTATAGACGGTTCGTACCAGACTACAGCACACTTGCCAAACCCCTGACTGACTTGACCAAGAAGAACTTACCTCGACAGGTCCTGTGGTCTCCCCACTGTGAAACGGCTTTCCAGGCTCTCAAAAATGCTCTAATTAACGCTCCTGTCTTGGCGGCCCCAGCCCTTAACAAACGTTTTATCGTCCATACAGATGCTTCCATGTTCGGGCTGGGAGCCGTCCTCAGCCAAGTAGGCGAAGATGGAGGGGAGCATCCAGTTGCCTACATCAGCCGGAAGCTCCTGCCCCGCGAAGTCAGCTATGCAGCGGTCGAAAAGGAGTGTTTGGCTTTGGTGTGGGCATTAAAGAAATTGACTCCCTATTTATATGGTCAGGAGTTCACTCTGGTCACCGACCATAACCCGTTGGTGTGGCTGAACCGGGTCTCTGGAGATAACGGCAGGCTATTACGTTGGAGCTTATCGTTGCAACCCTTCAATTTCACCATTACTTACAGACCTGGGAAACAGAATGGCAACGCCGACGGGTTGTCCAGACAAACCGACCTCAGCCCCGCATAACCAGCGGTCTGGACAGCCTTAGTCTGCCCCGAAAAGGGGTCAGACCGTGTCTGCCAGAGTGTTCCACAGAAAGGGAGCACTGTTACAGAAGCATTAGTTATTTTGTTGTGAAGAGCTTATTTCCTAGCAGCAATGCCTGAACCAGCAAGCCAGCGCCTAAGAAGGGCTCCAAGAAAACCGTAACAAGTATCATTTCATAAAGAGTTAACTCTTTTTTTTTCAGCTTTTAGAAACTATTGTCTAATCACCTCTGGAGCCAGACTGCTAATTGATAAGATGAACTTGTAAACTTGTTATCTTAAGTACTGTAATCCTATTGTGGCCTGTCAAAGGACAGTGCTCTCTATCTAAATGTGTGATGGGGATTTTGTGCTTCCCCCCCTCTCCCCCTGGGAGTGCCCTGTGTGCATGTAACCTTAATAAAAAGCAGGCTGGGCATCCCAGTCCTGAGTTCTTGTTTGACCCTCAATCGCAGCGTTGACTCGTTTTTGTGGGCAGAAGGGTATCCTAGCTGTACTGCAGCTAAGGGAGATTATTCTATATTTTCGAGACTCATATAGAATACTATGGAAAGCAGCTTCTCCCCTCTTTAGCAATAGGGATCCAGGCTACTAAGCGGTCCATCTCTCAGCGAGACTAAGGGTAACCGTAACAAAGATCTTGGAGCCAGGACGGATCGGTGATACCTGGATGGTGAAGACAAGGTAGGAAGATCTTCAGGGGCTTAGTGTTAGGTTTATTTAAGGGGGGTTTGGGTTAGATTAGGGGTATGTGGGTGGTGGGTTGTAATGTTGGAGGGGGGGTATTGTATGTTTTTTTTTACAGGCAAAAGAGATGAAATTCTTGGGGCATGCCCCGCAAAGGGCCCTGTTCAGGGCTGGTAAGGTAAAAGAGCTTGTAACTTTTTTAATTTAGAATAGGGTAGGGAATTTTTTATTTTGGGGGGCTTTGTTATTTTATTAGGGGGCTTAGAGTAGGTGTAATTAGTTTAAAATTGTTGTAATATTTTTCTTATGTTTGTAAATATTTTTTTATTTTCTGTAACTTAGTTCTTTTTTATTTTTTGTACTTTAGCTAGTTTATTTAATTGTATTTATTTGTAGGAATTGTGTTTAATTAATTTATTGATAGTGTAGTGTTAGGTTAATTGTAGGTAATTGTAGGTAGTTTATTTAATTATTTTATTGATAGGGTAGTGTTAGGTTTAATTATAACTTAGGTTAGGATTTATTTTACAGGTAAATTTGTTATTATTTTAACTAGGTAACTATTAAATAGTTCTTAACTATTTAATAGCTATTGTACCTGGTTAAAATAATTACAAAGTTGCCTGTAAAATAAATATTAATCCTAAAATAGCTATAATATAATTATAATTTATATTGTAGCTATATTAGGATTTATTTTACAGTTAAGTATTTAGCTTTAAATAGGAATAAGTTATTTAATAAGAGTTAATTTATTTCGTTAGATAAATATTATATTTAACTTAGGGGCGTGTTAGTGTTAGGGTTAGACTTAGCTTTAGGGGTTAATCCATTTATTAGAATAGCGGTGAGCTCCGATCGGAAGATTAGGGGTTAATAATTGAAGTTAGGTGTCGGCGATGTTAGGGAGGGCAGATTAGGGGTTAATACTATTTATGATAGGGTTAGTGAGGCGGATTAGGGGTTAATAACTTTATTATAGTAGCGCTCAGGTCCGCTAGGCAGATTAGGGGTTAATAAGTGTAGGCAGGTGTCGGCGACGTTGTGGGGGGCAGATTAGGGGTTAATAAATATAATATAGGGGTCGGCGGTGTTAGGGGTAGCAGATTAGGGGTTAATAAGTGTAAGGGTAGGGGTGTTTAGACTCGGGGTACATGTTAGGGTGTTAGGTGCAGACGTAGGAAGTGTTTCCCCATAGGAAACAATGGGGCTGCGTTAGGAGCTGAACGCTGCTTTTTTGCAGGTGTTAGGTTTTTTTTCAGCTCAAACAGTCCCATTGTTTCCTATGGGAGAATCGTGCACGAGCACGTTTTTGAGGCCGGCCGCGTCCGTAAGCAACTCTGGTATCGAGAGTTGCATTTGCGGTAAAAATTCTCTACGCTCCTTTTTTGGAGCCTAACGCAGCATTTGTTTGAACTCTCGATACCAGAGTTAATTTTATGGTGCGGCCAGAAAAAAGCCTGCGGAGCGTTAACAGCCCTTTTACCGCCGAACTCCAAATCTAGGCCTTTGAATGGGAATTATCCATGCTTGGGCTGGGCACAATGTAATGGTACCATCAAAGATGGTGAAGTTTAACACCCATATACACAACGCAGGTTTAGAATTTTAAGATATTTGTGACAAAACCAATCTCGCCACTGTACATTGGAGGGCCTGTTATGGAACGTTCTTTGGGCTGGAGGTACATGGGCTTAAGGATACCCAGAGACTGCATGGAAATATGGAATTTTATATGCTGGACACCCCATGTACTTTCATAACTCTGTCTTATGTCTATGTCACCCTGTATCCATAAATACAGGATGGGTACAGGGTGTGAGTGCCCCTTGTGGGAGCAATTGTGACTCTATAAGCCAAGTGGGCATAAAAGACTCTATAGCTAATAAGAACTGTTCCTATATTCTCTAATAAGATGTATTCTATGTATGTTTCAGATCTGATTGTGTCTCAGGAGTCTGTCTGGGTAAACTGATTGTGTTTTGTGTAATTATGTTAACTAGACTGCCCAACATCAGATTGTCTGAGTAAACGTTCTTCCCTAGTTAATTAACCTACGGCTAGATTTGGAGTTTGGCGGTAAAAGGGCTGTTAACGCTCCGCGGGCTTTTTTCTGGCCGCACCATAAATTTAACTCTGGTATCGAGAGTTCAAACAAATGCTGCGTTAGGCTCCAAAAAAGGAGCGTAGAGCATTTTTACCGCAAATGCAACTCTCGATACCAGAGTTGCTTACGGACGCGGCCGGCCTCAAAAACGTGCTCGTGCACGATTCTCCCATAGGAAACAATGGGGCTGTTTGAGCTGAAAAAAAACCTAACACCTGCAAAAAAGCAGCGTTCAGCTCCTAACGCAGCCCCATTGTTTCCTATGGGGAAACACTTCCTACGTCTGCACCTAACACTCTAACATGTACCCCGAGTCTAAACACCCCTAACCTTACACTTATTAACCCCTAATCTGCCGCCCCCCGCTATCGCTGACCCCTGCATTACACTTTTAACCCCTAATCTGCCGCTCCGTAAACCGCCGCCACCTACGTTATCCCTATGTACCCCTAATCTGCTGCCCTAACATCGCCGACCCCTATGTTATATTTATTAACCCCTAATCTGCCCCCCACAACGTCGCCGACACCTACCTACACTTATTAACCCCTAATCTGCCGACCGGACCTGAGCGCTACTATAATAAAGTTATTAACCCCTAATCCGCCTCACTAACCCTATCATAAATAGTATTAACCCCTAATCTGCCCTCCCTAACATCGCCGACACCTACCTTCAATTATTAACCCCTAATCTGCCGACCGGAGCTCACTGCTATTCTAATAAATGTATTAACCCCTAAAGCTAAGTCTAACCCTAACACTAACACCCCCCTAAGTTAAATATAATTTTTATCTAACGAAATAAATTAACTCTTATTAAATAAATTATTCCTATTTAAAGCTAAATACTTACCTGTAAAATAAATCCTAATATAGCTACAAAATAAATTACATTTATATTATAGCTATTTTAGGATTAATATTTATTTTACAGGTAACTTTGTATTTATTTTAACCAGGTACAATAGCTATTAAATAGTTAAGAACTATTTAATAGTTACCTAGTTAAAATAATAACAAATTTACCTGTAAAATAAATCCTACCCTAAGATATAATTAAACCTAACACTACCCTATCAATAAAATAATTAAATAAACTACCTACAATTACCTACAATTAACCTAACACTACACTATCAATAAATTAATTAAACACAATTGCTACAAATAAATACAATTAAATAAACTATCTAAAGTACAAAAAATAAAAAAGAACTAAGTTACAGAAAATAAAAAAATATTTACAAACATAAGAAAAATATTACAACAATTTTAAACTAATTACACCTACTCTAAGCCCCCTAATAAAATAACAAAGACCCCCAAAATAAAAAATTCCCTACCCTATTCTAAAATACAAAAATTACAAGCTCTTTTACCTTACCAGCCCTGAACAGGGCCCTTTGCGGGGCATGCCCCAAGAATTTCAGCTCTTTTGCCTGTAAAAAAAAACATACAATACCCCCCCCCCAACATTACAACCCACCACCCACATACCCCTAATCTAACCCAAACCCCCCTTAAATAAACCTAACACTAAGCCCCTGATGATCTTCCTACCTTGTCTTCACCATGCCAGGTTCACCGATCCGTCCTGGCTCCAAGATCTTCATCCAACCCAAGCGGGGGTTGGCGATCCATAATCCGGTGCTCCAAAGTCTTCCTCCTATCCGGCAAGAAGAGGACATCCGGACCGGCAAACATCTTCTCCAAGCGGCATCTTCTATGTTCTTCCATCCGATGACGACCGGCTCCATCTTGAAGACCTCCAGCGCGGATCCATCCTCTTCTTCCGACGACTAGACGACGAATGACGGTTCCTTTAAGGGACGTCATCCAAGATGGCGTCCCTCGAATTCCGATTGGCTGATAGGATTCTATCAGCCAATCGGAATTAAGGTAGGAATTTTCTGATTGGCTGATGGAATCAGCCAATCAGAATCAAGTTCAATCCGATTGGCTGATCCAATCAGCCAATCAGATTGAGCTCGCATTGTATTGGCTGATCGGAACAGCCAATAGAATGCGAGCTCAATCTGATTGGCTGATTGGATCAGCCAATCGGATTGAACTTGATTCTGATTGGCTGATTCCATCAGCCAATCAGAAAATTCCTACCTTAATTCCGATTGGCTGATAGAATCCTATCAGCCAATCGGAATTCGAGGGACGCCATCTTGGATGACGTCCCTTAAAGGAACCGTCATTCGTCGTCTAGTCGTCGGAAGAAGAGGATGGATCCGCGCTGGAGGTCTTCAAGATGGAGCCGGTCGTCATCGGATGGAAGAACATAGAAGATGCCGCTTGGAGAAGATAACTAATAAATAATTGTAAATAGGCTTACAAGTAGAGGTAGGTAACTTAAATCTGTGAAGGAAATATCCACTATTGCCCTAACTGAATCAAAGCTAAGTAATTTTATTTTAGAGAAAAATGTTCCATCATTCACACACTAAAGTTTATTAAATCAAAGTTTAACCACACATACACTTAGCAGAAGCTAAAGATTAAAAACACTGCACCTAAGTTGAACTATGATTTTTAAATTTTAATCTGAAATCAGTATCACTGGTATCAAGCAGCAAAGGATTATAGTAGTAAGCTAAGCCCTTACAATCCGAGGGCTGATTTAAATTTTAACTTTAACAATTTATTAAAGCTGCATTTTTACCAGATCAACTCAGGTGAGCAAGTTAAAAGAAAGGGGAAAGACAAAGCTTATCCCCAGGACCCCTGACGTACGTTTCACAAAAAACGCTTCCTCAGAGGGGTCTTGGAGAAGATGTTTGCCGGTCCGGATGTCCTCTTCTTGCCGGATAGGAGGAAGACTTTGGAGCACCGGATTATGGATCGCCAACCCCCGCTTGGGTTGGATGAAGATCTTGGAGCCAGGACGGATCGGTGAACCTGGCATGGTGAAGACAAGGTAGGAAGATCATCAGGGGCTTAGTGTTAGGTTTATTTAAGGGGGGTTTGGGTTAGATTAGGGGTATGTGGGTGGTGGGTTGTAATGTTGGGGGGGGGGGTATTGTATGTTTTCTTTTACAGGCAAAAGAGCTGAACTTCTTGGGGCATGCCCCGCAAAGGGCCCTGTTCAGGGCTGGTAAGGTAAAAGAGCTTGTAACTTTTTAAATTTAGAATAGGGTAGGGAATTTTTTATTTTGGGGGTCTTTGTTATTTTATTAGGGGGCTTAGAGTAGGTGTAATTAGTTTAAAATTGTTGTAATATTTTTCTTATGTTTGTAAATATTTTTTTATTTTCTGTAACTTAGTTCTTTTTTATTTTTTGTACTTTAGATAGTTTATTTAATTGTATTTATTTGTAGCAATTGTGTTTAATTAATTTATTGATAGTGTAGTGTTAGGTTAATTGTAGGTAATTGTAGGTAGTTTATTTAATTATTTTATTGATAGGGTAGTGTTAGGTTTAATTATATCTTAGGTTAGGATTTATTTTACAGGTAAATTTGTAATTATTTTAACTAGGTAACTATTAAATAGTTCTTAACTATTTAATAGCTATTGTACCTGGTTAAAATAAATACAAAGTTACCTGTAAAATAAATATTAATCCTAAAATAGCTATAATATAAATGTAATTTATATTGTAGCTATATTAGGATTTATTTTACAGGTAAGTATTTAGCTTTAAATAGGAATCATTTATTTAATAAGAGTTAATTTATTTCGTTAGATAAAAATTATATTTAAGTTAGGGGGGTGTTAGTGTTAGGGTTAGACTTAGCTTTAGGGGTTAATACATTTATTAGAATAGCGGTGAGCTCCGGTCGGCAGATTAGGGGTTAATAATTGAAGGTAGGTGTCGGCGATGTTAGGGAGGGCAGATTAGGGGTTAATACTATTTATGATAGGGTTAGTGAGGCGGATTAGGGGTTAATAACTTTATTATAGTAGCGCTCAGGTCCGGTCGGCAGATTAGGGGTTAATAAGTGTAGGTAGGTGTCGGCGACGTTGTGGGGGGCAGATTAGGGGTTAATAAATATAACATAGGGGTCGGCGATGTTAGGGGCAGAAGATTAGGGGTACATAGGGATAACGTAGGTGGCGGCGATTTGCGGTCGGAAGATTAGGGGTTAATTATTTTAAGTAGCTTGCGGCGACGTTGTGTGGGGCAAGTTAGGGGTTAATAAATATAATATAGGGGTCGGCGGGGTTAGGGGCAGCAGATTAGGGGTACATAAGTATAACGTAGGTGGCGGTCGGCAGATTAGGGGTTAAAAATTTTAATAGAGTGGCGGCGATGTGGGGGGACCTCGGTTTAGGGGTACATAGGTAGTTTATGGGTGTTAGTGTAGTTTAGGGTACAGTAGTTAAGAGCTTTATGAACCGGCGTTAGCCAGAAAGCTCTTAACTCCTGCTATTTTCAGGCGGCTGGAATCTTGTCGTTAGAGCTCTAACGCTCACTGCAGAAACGACTCTAAATACCAGCGTTAGAAAGATCCCATTGAAAAGATAGGCTACGCAAATGGCGTAGGGGGATCTGCGGTATGGAAAAGTCGCGGCTGTAAAGTGAGCGTTAGACCCTTTAATCACTGACTCCAAATACCAGCGGGCGGCCAAAACCAGCGTTAGGAGCCTCTAACGCTGGTTTTGACGGCTACCGCCGAACTCTAAATCTAGGCCCTAATATGTTAATCTGTTTTACCTGTGAATAGACAATTGTTAGAGGTTTGATGCATTGTTCATATGTTTGCTTTACTGTTAAACCAATGCCCTTTGTAACCTGAAGCCAGGGTGTATAAATCTGTGTGCTGCCTTCAAATAAAGTAGATATTCTGTTTAAACCTGAAAACTGGCTGGTTTGTGAATTGCTGATTCCCTATGCAGGACGTTGTTCCCTGGTATTAACCCTTGGTACACTGTTGGTACCGTAACATTGGTGGCAGCGACGGAATGAACCTTATCGCCCAGAAGAGCAACTACACAAGCCAGTAACCTCAGGAAGAGGGGGATTATTACAATACTGACTAAGATGGAAAAGAGAAAAGTACATTTTGCAGCTTTTAAAAACTTCCTGGAAACAGAAGGAGAGATTGATGGGTACCTTGCGGATTTTGAGAGGCAATGTGCACTACACAAGGTACCCGCAGAGGACTGGGTCACGATATTATCTGGAAAATTATCCGGCCGGGCCAGAGAGGCTTTTCGGGCCATTCCAGATGAGGAAGTCAGGGATTATAATACTGTAAAAGAGGCTCTGCTCTCCAGGTATGCGGTTACACCGGAGGCATACCGGAGACGGTTCAGAGACACTGTTAAATTAGCTGGAGATTCCTACCTTGAGTGGGCATGTAAGGTGCACCGCACAGCAGCTCACTGGATAGCGGGGTGCCAAGCCATATCTGGGGAAGAGGTGCTGCAGCTATTCCTGTTGGAACATTGCTTCGACAAATTACCCGCAGGAGTTCGAGAGTGGGTTCGGGACCGTAAACCCTCCACCCTGCAGGAAGCGGCTTGCTTGGCAGATGAGTATACGGATGCCCGCAAACTGGACACTGCTACCACTAAGCCCCCTGCTAGAGTGGAGTACAGACCCCCAGTCACCCCAGCAGCTGCCAGTTACCAAACCCCGGCGCACCACTATACCACACGGCCTCCGGCCACGAACTACCCTCAGAGAGCCCTGCAGTGCTACTCACAACCTATTCGGTGCTTTAGATGTAAGCAACTAGGGCACAAAAGACCAGAGTGTCCCCTAAACGCAGCGAACCAAGCGCAGTCCTGGAGAAGACCCGCCGGCGGAATCCCACGTAATCCTCAGCCTGCGGCCCGCTACGTAGAGGCGCAAGAATGCTGGAGCATCCTACATGAGGCAGACCTTGTGCAAGCTGCCCACCGGAATAACCGGCAACTGGTTAAAGTGAATGGGAAGAAGGTCAGTGGTCTACGGGATACTGGTGCTACCATGACCTTGCTTCAAAAGAACTTGGTGTCTGAGAAACAGTACACTGGAGACACTGTGGCTGTGAGGGTAGCAGGGGGCGATGTGTTCAGCCTACCTGTTGCCAGGGTACATTTGGATTGGGGAGTGGGCGCTAGACCTGTGAATGTGGGGGTCAAGAAGGACTTACCTGCTGATGTTCTTCTTGGAAATGACTTGGCCCCCCTTGTTTCTGCCTACGCTCCTATGGGTCCCGCTGATGTTAACTCTGTGACTACCCGTGCCCAGATCCGTGCAGCAGAGACTGACCCACCTGCTGCTAAGCCCCAGGATGCTGAGCTCAGTAAATCTCTATCCGCTATTGATATGTGGAGGTCCCGTTACAATGCGCTGATGAAGGAGAAGAGGAGCGCAGAGGAAAAAGCACGTTTAGAACAGGAATCTCTGCTAGACAAGCTGCACCGACAGACTGCAGAAAACACCAGCTTGAGAGTGGAACATGAAACATTAAAGAAAAACTTAGTGACACTGGAGGAGAAGCTGACGCTGGCTCATAGTGAGGTGCAGCAACTCAAGGGCACCCTATGTCAGTATGAAGGGATTGTGGATACCTATAAAGAGCAGGTACAGAAAACTCGTAAAGAAGCTGATGGGATTTTGAAGGACTGTTTGGCCCTGGTCTGGGCACTGAGGAATTTGAACCCTTGTTTGTATGGACAGGAATTCTCTCTCATAACGGGAATACAGATGGATTGTCCCAGCAAACTGACATGCCTACCAGGCGCTCTGGTGGTATATGGCACAGTACATACCCTGGACAGCCGAGCATGACAAACCAGAGGGAGAGGAGTTTGATGGTCCTGTCCCCCAGCAACACGGCTGTTTAGCCAAAGGGGAGACGATTGGTCTCCCCCTCCAGCAGCACAGCTATGTATCCAAAGGGGAGACAGTCGGTCTCCCCCTCCAGCAACCAGGCTCCCACCAGGCTACTTCCATGGTAGTGCTGGCACCCGGGCAGAGTACAGCTGGTCTCTGCCCACCTCGCAACCCACCAATTCAGCGTACCAGTCCCCCACACAGCTGTGGTGAGGCACCTGGACATGGACAAGTTTTCCCCGTACTCAGGTGTAGTAACCATTTATTGTGGGTGGGCTGTACTACTAATTGTGTTTTATGGGTGGGTTGCTGGACTAACCAGGGCACTGACCGGCAGGAGGTCAGATACCCTGTTAGTCTGTTTGGAAAAGGGGAGAGATGTGACAAAACCAATCTCGCCACTGTACATTGGAGGGCCTGTTATGGAACATTCTTTGGGCTGGAGGTACATGGGCTTAAGGATACCCAGAGACTGCATGGAAATATGGAATTTTTATATGCTGGACACCCCATGTACTTTCATAACTCTGTCTTATGTCTATGTCACCCTGTATCCATAAATACAGGATGGGTACAGGGTGTGAGTGCCCCTTGTGGGAGCAATTGTGACTCTATAAGCCAAGTGGGCATAAAAGACTTTATAGCTAATAAGAACTGTTCCTATATTCTCTAATAAGATGTATTCTATGTATGTTTCAGATCTGATTGTGTCTCAGGAGTCTGTCTGGGTAAACTGATTGTGTTTTGTGTAATTATGTTAACTAGACTGCCCAACATCAGATTGTCTGAGTAAACGTTCTTCCCTAGTTAATTAACTTAATATGTTAATCTGTTTTACCTGTGAATAGACAATTGTTAGAGGTTTGATGCATTGTTCATATGTTTGCTTTACTGTTAAACCAATGCCCTTTGTAACCTGAAGCCAGGGTGTATAAATCTGTGTGCTGCCTTCAAATAAAGTAGATATTCTGTTTAAACCTGAAAACTGGCTGGTTTGTGAATTGCTGATTCCCTATGCAGGACGTTGTTCCCTGGTATTAACCCTTGGTACACTGTTGGTACCGTAACAATATTATACCAGCAACTTAATATATGTTGTGTAAACCCTTTAACCGACCATGTGACCTTGTATATACAAAAGAAACCACACTGAAAATGTGAATGTAGTTCTCATTGGTTCCCATTTAGCCTAGTTCCCCTTTAAATTACAAGCTGTTTCTTTAATTTGTTTTTAAATGAGATGTATAATCTTTTCAAATGCAGGTAGGGATAAACATTGGAAGTCTATGTGATGTTATATAAGGTATAATCCCACTTGAAAGTAATTGTTTGGCCTCTTTTTTAAATATGTTGTTTTCATATTCACTTATTGTTACCTTAATAAAGGGGCTGGATTCCAGAAATGTTGCTGACTTCTAGCAGAATAAAGACGTTTTTTTTTAACCAGATTTGGAAAGCCACCTTTTATTCTTTTATGTAGGGACTGTGATAGATTTGTTAGGGTTAGATATTTTCAGTATGCTCTGTTAGGGTACTATTGTGTGTAGTCTCTGTTGGGGGTAGATATGTTACTCATGCTCTATAAGATGAAGATATCTTGTGCTTGCTCCTTTGGGTGTAGATATGTTACTCATGCTCTATAAGATGTAGATATCTTGTGCTTGTTCCTTTGGGTGTAGATATATTGTTCATGCTCTATAAGATGAAGATATCTTGTGCTTGCTCCTTTGGGTGTAGATATATTGTTCATGCTCTATAAGATGAAGATATCTTGTGCTTGCTCCTTTGGGTGTAGATATATTGTTCATGCTCTATAAGATGAAGATATCTTGTGCTTGCTCCTTTGGGTGTATATATGTTACTCATGCTCTATAAGATGTAGATATCTTGTGCTTGTTCCTTTGGGTGTAGCTATATTGTTCATGCTCTATAAGATGTAGATATCTTGTGCTTGTTCCTTTGGGTGTAGATATATTGTTCATGCTCTATAAGATGAAGATATCTTGTGCTTGCTCCTTTGGGTGTAGATATGATGTTCATGCTCTTTAAGATGTAGATATCTTGTGCTTGTTCCTTTGGGTGTAGATATGTTACTCATGCTCTATAAGATGAAGATATCTTGTGCTTGCTCCTTTGGGGGTAGATATGTTACTCATGCTCTATAAGATGAAGATATCTTGTGCTTGCTCCTTTGGGTGTATATATGTTACTCATGTTCTATAAGATGTAGATATCTTGTGCTTGTTCCTTTGGGTGTAGCTATATTGTTCATGCTCTATAAGATGTAGATATCTTGTGCTTGTTCCTTTGGGTGTAGATATATTGTTCATGCTCTATAAGATGAAGATATCTTGTGCTTGCTCCTTTGGGTGTAGATATGTTACTCATGCTCTATAAGATGTAGATATCATGTGCCTGCTCCTTTGGGTGTAGATATGTTACTCATGCTCTATAAGATGTAGATATCTTGTGCTTGCTCCTTTGGGTGTAGATATGTTACTCATGCTCTATAAGATGTAGATATCTTGTGCTTGCTCCTTTGGGTGTAGATATGTTGTTCATGCTCTATAAGATGAAGATATCTTGTGCTTGTTCCTTTGGGTGTAGATATGTTGTTCATGCTCTATAAGATAAAGATATCTTGTGCTTGTTCCTTTTGGTGTAGATATGTTGTTCATGCTCTGTAAGATGTAGATATCTTGTGCTTGCTGCTTTGGGTGTAGATATGTTGCTCATGCTCTATAAGATGAATATATCTTGTGCTTGCTCCTTTGGGTGTAGATATGTTACTCAGGCTCTATAAGATGTAGATATCTTGTGCTTGCTCCTTTGGGTGTAAATATGTTGTTCATGCTCTATAAGATGTAGATATCTTGTGCTTGCTCATTTGGGTGTAGATATGTTGTTCATGCTCTGTAAGATGTAGATATCTTGTGCTTGCTCATTTGGGTGTAGATATGTTGTTCATGCTCTGTAAGATGTAGATATCTTGTGCTTGCTCCTTTGTGTGTAGATATGTTACTCATGCTCTGTAAGATGTAGATATCTTGTGATTGCTCATTTGGGTGTGGATATGTTGTTCATGCTCTGTAAGATGTAGATATCTTGTGCTTGCTCCTTTGGGTGTAAATATGTTGTTCATGCTCTGTAAGATGTAGATATCTTGTGCTTGCTCCTTTGGGTGTAGATATGTTACTCATGCTCTATAAAATGAAGATATCTTGTGCGTGTTCCTTTGGGTGTAGATATGTTGTTCATGCTCTGTAAGATGTAGATATATTGTGCTTAATTCTTTGGGTGTAGATATGTTACTCATGCTCTGTAAGATGTAGATATCTTGTGCTTGCTCCTTTGTGTGTAGATATGTTACTCATGCTCTGTAAGATGTAGATAACTTGTGCTTGCTCCTTTGTGTGTGGATATGTTGTTCATGCTCTGTAAGATGTAGATATCTTGTGCTTGCTCCTTTGGGTGTAGATATGTTACTCATGCTCTATAAGACGTAGATATCTTGTGCTTGCTCCTTTGGGTTTAGATATGTTACTCATGCTCTGTAAGATGTAGTTATCTTGTGCTTTCTCTTTTGGGTGTAGATATGTTGCTCGTGCTCTGTAAGATGTAGAAATCCTGTGCTTGCTGCTTTGGGGGTAGATATGTTACTCATGCTCTATAAGACGTAGATATCTTGTGCTTACTCCTTTGGGTATAGATATGTTACTCATGCTCTGTAAGATGTAGAAATCATGTGCTTGCTCATTTGGGTGTAGATATGTTGTTCATGCTCTGTAAGATGTAGATATGTTGTGCTTGCTCCTTTGGGGGTAGATATGTTATTCATGCTCTATAAGATGTAGATATCTTGTGCTTGCTGCTTTGGGGGTAGATATGTTACTCATGCTCTGTAAGATGTAGATATCTTGTGCTTGCTCCTTTGGGTGTAGATATGTTACTCATGCTCTATAAGATGTAGATATCATGTGCTTGCTGCTTTGGGGGTAGATATGTTACTCATGCTCTGTAAGATGTAGATATCTTGTGCTTGCTCCTTTGAGTGTAGATATGTTACTCATGCTCTATAAGATGTAGATATCATGTGCTTGCTGCTTTGGGGGTAGATATGTTACTCATGCTCTTTAAAATGCAGATATCTTGTACTTGCTCCTTTGGGTGTAGATATGTTGTTCATGATCTGTAAGATGTAGATATCTTGTACTTGCTCCTTTTAGGGGAGATATGTTGTTCATGCTCTATAAGATGTAGATATCTTATGTTGGCGTAGAGATCTTATGTTATCTTATGTTGGCTTAGAGATCTTGTGTGTGCTCTGTTGTGGTAGAGACCTTTCGGTAGATTTATTATATGTTTGACGGACATGATTCGCTGTAACAAATCATGTCCGCCCGACATCGCTAAATGCTGACAGCATTTAACATTGCACAAGCATTTCTCGTGAAATGCTTGTGCAATGCCACCCTTTGCACATTCACAGCCAATCAGCCACTAGCAGGGGATATCAAGCATGCAGATCGTATTGGATCGGGATGATTGCAGTTCGCCACCTCAGAGGTGGCGGACGAGTTAAGGAGCAGTGGTCTTATTACCACTGCTTCTTATCTTAAGTTTCCAGTGAGCTGGAAACTTCAGGGGTAGATTGCAGCATCCGCTGCTCAGTAAATCGACTCCATTGTGTGTCCTCTGTTGGCGTAGAGATCTTGTGTGTCTTTTGTTGGGGTAGAGATCTTGTGTATCCTCTGTTGACATAGCGAGCTTGAGTGTGCTCTGTTGGGGTAGAGATCTTGCATATGCTCTGTTGGGGTAGAGATATTGACTGTGCACTGTAGGGGGTAGAGATTGTGCATGTGCTCTGTTAGGGGTAGAGATCTTGTTTGTGCTTTGCTGAGGTAAAGATCTTGGGGCATATGTATCAAGCTCTGAATGGAGCTTGAGGTCCCGTGTTTCTGGCGAGCCTGCAGGCTCACCAGAAACAGCAGTTATGAAGCAGCGGTCATAAAGACCGCTGCTCTATAACCTGTCCGCCTGCTCTGAGCAGGCAGACAGACATCGCCGGAAATCAACCCGATCGAGTACGATCGGATTGATTGACACAACACTGCTGATGGCCGATTGGCCGCGAGTTTGCAGGGGGCGGTGTTGCACCAGCAGCTCTTGTGAGCTGCTGGTGCAATGCTGAATACGGCGAGCGTATTGCTCGCCATATTCAGCGAGGTCTGTCGGACCTGATCCGCACTGTCAGATCAGGTCCGACAGACCTTGATAACTAGAGGCCCTTGTGAGTGCTTTTTTGGGGGTAGAGCTCTTGCATGTGGTGTTAGGGTAGAGATCTTGCGTGTTCTCTGTTGGGGTTGAAATCTTGTGTGCTCTCTCATGGAGGTAGAAATCTTGTGTGCTCTCTGTTGGAGGTAGAAATCTTGTGTGTGCTCTGTTGGGGGTAGAGTTTTTGTGTGTGCCCTGTTGGGGTAGAGATCTTACATGTTCTCTGTTAGGGGTAGAGATCTTGTGTGTGCTCTTTTGGGGGTAGATATCTTGTGTGAGCTCTGTAGGGGGTAGAGATCTTGTGTGTGCTCTTTTGGGGGTAGAGATCTTGTGTGAGCTCTGTAGGGGGTAGAGATCTTGTATGAGCTCTGTAGGGGGTAGAGATTTTGCATGTGCTCTTTTGGAGGTAGATATCTTCTGTGTGCTCTGTTGGGGTTAGAGATCTTATGTGTGCTCTGCTCTTTAGGGGGTGGAGATCTCGCATGTGCTCTGTTGGGGGTAGAGATCTTGAGTGTGCTCTGCTCTGTTGGGTGTAGAGATCTTGTGTGTGCTCTTTTGGTGGTAGAGATCTTGCATGTGCTCTGTAGGGGGTAGATATATTGTGTGTGCTCTGTTGGGGGTAGAGATCTTGTGTGTGCTCCGTTGGCGGTAGAGATCTTGCATGTGCTCTGAAGGAGGTAGAGATCTTGCATGTGCTGTGTTGGAGGTAGAAATCTTGTGTGTGCTCTGTTAGGGGTAGAGATCTTGTGTGTGTTCTGTAGGGGGTAGAGATTTAGCGTGTGCTCTTTTGGAGGTAGATATCTTCTGTATGCTCTGTTGGGGTTAGAGATCTTAAGTGTGCTCTGCTCTGTAGGGGGTGGAGATCTCACATGTGCTCTTTTGGGGGTAGAAATTTTGCATGTGCTCTGTTGGGGTTAGAGATCTTGAGTGTGCTCTGCTCTGTTGGGGTAGAGATCTTGAGTGTGCTCTGCTCTGTTGGAGTTAGAGATCTTGAGTGTGCTCTGCTCTGTTGGGGTAGAGATCTTGAGTGTGTTCTGCTCTGTTGGGGTTAGAGATCTTGAGTGTGCTCTGCTCTGTTGGGGTAGAGATCATGCATGTGCTCTGTAGGGGGTAGAGATCTTGCATGTGCTCTGTTGGGGGTAGAGATGTTGAGTATGGTCTGTAGGGGGTAGAGATCTTGGGGGGTAGTTATCAAGCCGTCAACCTCAAATACGCTGGAATTCCGCAGCGTATTTGTGGCGAGGCTGATTCGCATAAGTTATCAAGCCCTAGATACCGTCAAAAGTAGAATTTTGTGGCGTAAGCTTCGATCCGCCGGACTCAGTCCGACACAGATCGATTCTTACGTCACTTCAGATGTTCCGCACACAAGTGCGGCACAATCTGACTACTTTTGCTAGTTATCAAAAAACTAGCAGGTACGCTCGGCACTTTTACAGCCCAGCGTACCTGGTTTTCAATCCGCCGCCCTGGAGGCGGCGGATCCCATAGGAATCAATGGGAGTCTGACCATAGCGAAAGTACAAGTTCACTGCTGCCAGACATCCCATTGATTCCTATGGGAGATGTCTGCACCTAACACCCTAACATGTACCCCGAGTCTAAACACCCCTAATCTGTCCCCCCTACACCGCCGCAACTAAAAAAAAGTGTTTACCCCCTAAACCGCTGCTCCCGGAGCCCACCGCAAGCTATAATAAACATGTTAACCCCTAAACCGCAGCTTCCTGACCCCGCCGCAACTATAATATATGTATTAACCCCTAAACTGCCGCTCCCGGACCCCGCTGCAACCTATATTAAATTTATTAACTCCAATCCTGCCCCCCCCCTACACCGTTGCCACTGTAATAAACTTATTAACCCCTATCCTGCCCCCCACTACACCGCCGCTACTGTAATAAAATTATTAACCCCTAAACCTAAGTCTAAAACTAACCCTAACACCCCCCTAACTTAAATATTAATTAAATAAATCTAAATAATATTACTCTTATGAATTAAATTAATCCTATTTAAAACTAAATACTTACCTTTAAAATAAACCCTAATATAGCTACAATATAAATAATAATTATATTGTAGCTATCTTAGGATTTATTTTTATTTTACAGGCAAATTTCAATTTATTTTAACTAGGTACAATAGCTATTAAATAGTTATTAACTATTTAATAGCTTACCTAGCTAAAATAAAGATAAATTAACCTGTAAAATAAAAACTAACCTAAGTTACAATTACACCTAACACTACACTATACTTTAATAAATTATTCCTATTTAAAACTAAATACTTACCTGTAAAATAAACCCTAAGATAGCTACAATATAATTAATAATTACATTGTAGCTATCTTAGGATTTATATGTATTTTACAGGCAACTTTGTATTTATTTTAGCTAGTTAGAATAGTTATTAAATAGTTATTAACTATTTAATAACTACCTAGCTAAAAGAAATATAAAACCTGTAAAATAAATCCTAACCTAAGTTACAATTAAACCTAACACTACACTAACATTAAATTAATTAAATAAATTAACTACAAATCACTACAATTAAATACAATTACATTAACTAAAGAACAAAAAATAAAAAAAGCTAAGTTACAAAAAATAAAAAAAATAAGTTACAAACATTTAAAAAATATTACAACAATTTTAAGCTACTTACACCTAATCTAAGCCCCCTAATAAAATAACGAAGCCCCCCAAAATAAAAAAATGCCCTACCCTATTCTAAATTAAAAAAAGTTTAAAGCTCTTTTACCTTACCAGCCCTTAAAAGGGCCTTTCGTGGGGCATGCCCCAAAGAATTCAGCTCTTTTGCCTGTAAAAGAAAAATACAACCCCCCCAACATTAAAACCCCCCACCACCCACATACCCCTAATCTAACCCAAACCCCCCTTAAAAAAAAACTAACACTACCCCCCTGAAGATCATCCTACCTTGAGTCGTCTTCACTCAGCCGAGCAGAGATGGAACTGAAGAGGAGATCCGGAGCGGCAGAAGTTATCCTCCAAGGGGCGCTGAAGAAATCTTCCATCCGATGAAGTGATCCTCCAAGCGGCGCTGAAGAAGTCTTCCATCTGATGAAGTGATCCTCCAAGCGGCACTGAAGTAGTCTTCCATCTGATGAAGTGATCCTCCAAGCGGCGCTGAAGAAGTCTTCGATCCGGGCGATGTCATCTTCCAAGCGGGGTCTTCAATCTTCTTCTTCAGGGTCCATCTTGCAGACCTCCGACACGGAACATCCTGCTGGCCCGATGGACTACCGACGAATGAAGGCTCCTTTAAGGGACGTCATCCAAGATGGCGTCCCTTCAATTCCGATTGGCTGATAGGATTCTATCAGCCAATCGGAATTAAGGTAGGAAAAATCTGATTGGCTGATTGAATCAGCCAATAAGATTGAGCTTGCATTCTATTGGCTGATTATTTTACAGGTTAATTTCTCTTTATTTTAGCTAGGTAGCTATTAAATAGTTAATAACTATTTAATATCTATTGTACCTAGTTAAAATAAATTGAAATTTGCCAGTAAAATAAAAATAAATCCTAACATAGCTACAATATAATTATTATTTATATTGTAGCTTGTTACGGTTGCCTCCAAGCTGGCTGGAAGTTGGACCGTAGAAAAGGATGCTCCTAGCGCTCACCAAAGAATCATCAGCACCATAGTCAGCAATCCCTGTAGTGATATTAGCTGAAGCTGTCCCCTACAAACATGAGTCAAAGCTTCAAGTTAGAGGGTCAAAAATAGGTCTGATGTGCTGGAGCACACAGCCTCCTTTTTATTGAGGTTACATGCAAACAGGACACTCTCAGGGGGAGGCACAAAATCCCCCATCACACATTTGATATTAGATAGAGAGACACTCCCTTTGACAGGCCACAACATTTACTTCAGCAGATAACATTACACACAATAAAACAATGCAGTCCACCTTATCACTACTAGAAGTCTGATTAGACAATGGGAAAGTTGATCACTAAACCTAATTAGAGCTAATCCCAGCAGACTTGTATGTAGAATAGGTTTCTTGAAGCTGAACAAAATTTAACTCTTAATGGCACACAATGAAACTGAACCAAGTGGGAGAAAGCCAGGGACAAGTCATTTCACAGGTCTGGGGACATAGTCTTAAAGGGGCATTGTTCACCAGAGTCACAATATGTCCCCAGACGTTTCCCAAAGGGCCACACACACCCAACAAAAGTCAATATACTCTCAGGGGCACAATCTTCCAGGGACCATAGTCATGAGGAAGGAGGCTGGCAAATAGGCTTCTCCAAAATCCAGGGAAGCAGGGCAACCTTCCATTTAAAGGGCCAGTCACAAATAGCAGTTTGTAACATATCTCCCCTTTTGGAGGGAGACTAACAAGGCACCTGACCTTCTGTCGGTCAGTGCCTAAGTTAGTCTCGCAACCCACCCACAAATAAACACTAGCAGCAAAGCAGCCCCCCCACAACAAGTAGCACTGGCCTGTAGGTTCCAGGTTATAGGATGAAAGTGTAGCATCCTCTGCCTTCCTGGCGCAGCTGTGCAAATAGCTGATGGTACTTGGGGGGCAGAGGCCAGCGGCACTCTGCCCTGGTGCCAGCGCTTCTGCTGGGGTGAGGGGTTTGCAGGCCAGTCCTGTAACAAGGGGGTCTGTAGGGCAGAGGCCAGCAGCGCTCTGTTCTGATGCCAGCTCTTCTGCTGGGGGAATTGGGGCATAGTCCTGCCCGGTGGCAAAGGGAACGTGGGGGTCAGTGGGGGTTAACATCTCCACTGTTAACCCTGGGCCCAAGTTAGGAGTTAGCTGGGGAGGGGGAGATTGGCTTACCTCCTCCTCCTGATACTCCGGTGGCCGTTGGGAAGGGAGGTCGATGCTCTCCGCTTCCTGTGGAACATGCTGCGGCTGGGGAGAGAGACCGGTTGTCTCCTCTCCCTGGAAGGCACACTCCGGCTGGGGAGGGAGGTCGATGCTCTCCCCTCCCTGTAGCTGGGTCTGTCGCTGGGGATCTGGGCCGCCTGCCCAGCATCCCTGTAGGGCCGGTAGAGAGACTGCGGTCCCATCTCCACCTGCCTGCTGGGGGTCCTCCCAGGACCAGTCTATGAGGCCTGCTGCCTCTGGTATCTCTGGCTGGGGAAGGGGACTGGTTGTCTCTTCCCTCTGCACGGTATACTGCCGCTGGGGAGGGAGGTCGCTGCTCTCCTCTCCCTGTAACTCTGGCTGCCGCTGGGAAGGGAGGTCGTTGCTCTCCGCTCCCTGTGACTCACTTTCTCGTTGGAGACCAGGTGTCCAGACCCTCAAACTCCACAGTTGGCGCTCAAAGGCTCGTGCCGCTTTGTTCTCCGTATCCAATTCCCGGATGATGCGACTGACTACCTCCTGTGCAGGGTCTGGACCATATCGGACTAGCCGCCTCTTTACCTCTGGAACGAAATCCGCGCCCTCATAGCGACGGATCAGGTTGAGGTGCTCTTCACAGGGTTCTGAATAGTGTCTTGTCAGCTCCATGCTGCTGTAGGTAGGGACGCTGCGCAGTGGCTAGCGTTGCCCTCAATAACTCTCCTACGATACCAGTGCTGTTGTGGTGCTGCTCCTTGCGCTAGGACGCCAATCCCACCGCTGCCGCCAAATGTTACGGTTGCCTCCAAGCTGGCTGGAAGTTGGACCGTAGAAAAGGATGCTCCTAGCGCTCACCAAAGAATCATCAGCACCATAGTCAGCAATCCCTGTAGTGATATTAGCTGAAGCTGTCCCCTACAAACATGAGTCAAAGCTTCAAGTTAGAGGGTCAAAAATAGGTCTGATGTGCTGGAGCACACAGCCTCCTTTTTATTGAGGTTACATGCAAACAGGACACTCTCAGGGGGAGGCACAAAATCCCCCATCACACATTTGATATTAGATAGAGAGACACTCCCTTTGACAGGCCACAACATTTACTTCAGCAGATAACATTACACACAATAAAACAATGCAGTCCACCTTATCACTACTAGAAGTCTGATTAGACAATGGGAAAGTTGATCACTAAACCTAATTAGAGCTAATCCCAGCAGACTTGTATGTAGAATAGGTTTCTTGAAGCTGAACAAAATTTAACTCTTAATGGCACACAATGAAACTGAACCAAGTGGGAGAAAGCCAGGGACAAGTCATTTCACAGGTCTGGGGACATAGTCTTAAAGGGGCATTGTTCACCAGAGTCACAATATGTCCCCAGACGTTTCCCAAAGGGCCACACACACCCAACAAAAGTCAATATACTCTCAGGGGCACAATCTTCCAGGGACCATAGTCATGAGGAAGGAGGCTGGCAAATAGGCTTCTCCAAAATCCAGGGAAGCAGGGCAACCTTCCATTTAAAGGGCCAGTCACAAATAGCAGTTTGTAACATAGCTATATTAGGGTTTATTTTAAAGGTAGGTATTTAGTTTTAAATAGGATTAATTTAGTTCATAATAGAAATATTATTTAGATTTATTTAATTAATATTTAAGTTAGGGGGTGTTAGGGTTAGTGTTAGACTTAGGTTTAGGGGTTAATAATCTTATTACAGTGGCGAAGGTGTAGGGGGGGCAGGATAGGGGTTAATAAATTTAATATAGGTTGCGGCGGTTTAGGGGTTAGTACATATATTATAGTTGCGGCGGGGTGAGGGAGCGGCGGTTTAGAGGTTAAACTATTTATTTAGTTGCGGCGAGGTGCGGGATCAGCAGGATAGGGGTTAATAACTTTATTATAGAGGGTGACGGTATAGGGGGGGCAGGATAGGGGTTACTAGGTATAATGTAGGTTGCGGTGGTGTCCGGGAGCGGCGGTTTAGGGGTTAATACATTTATAAGAGTTGCGGCGGGGTCTAGGAGCGGCGGTTTAGGGGTTAATAACTTTATTGAGTTGTGTGGGGATCGGGGGGTGCCGGTATAGGAGGTAGAACAGTGTCGTTAGTGTGGGTGCTTAGTGACAGGCTAGCAATAAAGCTGTAAAAAAGCCGAAGAACAGCGAGATCGGATGAGTGATAACTCTCACAGTTCGCTGCTCATCGCCCCGTACTTGGTGCACGGCTTTTTGACAGATTTATTGATAACTTAGGCAAATTTTTGCAGGTCCGCGGCGGCGATGTGAGGTGAGCTTAGGCGGGTGTATTGGGCCGGCGAAGGCAGGAAAAGTAGACGCGTTGATAACTACCCCCCCCTTGTGTGTGCTCTGTTAGGGGTAGAGATCTTGTGTGTGCTCTGTTGTGGTAGAGATCGTGTGTGTGCTCTGTAGAAGGTCGAGATTGTGGCAAACCTAGCCACTTCTGGACTATAATGTAAGAAAGGTTGTCTATAGGCTGTATATTGTGCTATGTAGATGTGACAGACCCTTCTGTCAGTACTGAAGGAGTTAACTGTGTTCAGCTTTAGCCTCAGCTATTGTGCACTGTCATTAAAGTTAGTGATAAACAGTCCATTGTTTAATCACCCTCAGAGAGCAGATGCTTAGGTGATAAGAAAAGCCAAATGTGTCTTGTGTTTAAATTGTTATCAGCTTAAGCAAGGTAAATCTATTGTATCATGTCAAGGGTGTGGGCCCTCCATCTAATGTACAACATTCTTTCAACCCCCATCTGGGGGGTCAGACCTGCATAAATACTAGGCATAGCCTTTTAATAAATGTCATTCTGTTTTAAACCTGAAAACTGGCTGGGTTGTGAATTGCTTATTCCCTATTCACGACATTGTTCCCTGGTGTTAACCCTTGGTATCCTGTTGGTACCGTTACAGAGATCTTGCATGTGCTCTGTTGGGGTAGAGATCTTGTGTGTGCTCTGTAGAAGGTAGAGATCTTGTGTGTGCTCTGTAGATGGTAGAGATCGTGTGTGAGCTCTGTAGAAGGTAGAGATCTTGTGTGTGCTCTGTAGAAGGTAGAGATCTTGTGTGTGCTCTGTAGAAGGTAGAGATCTTGTGTGTGCTCTGTAGAAGGTAGAGATCTTGTGTGAGCTCTATGGAAGGTAGAGATCTTGTATGTGCTCTGTAGAAAGTAGAGATCTTGTCTGTGCTCTTTTGGGGGTAGAGATCTTCTGTGTGCTCTGTTGGGGGGGTAGAGATCTTGTGTGTGCTCTGTTGGGGTAGAGATCTTGTGTGTTCTCTGTTGGGGTAGATATCTTGTGTGTGCTCTGTTGGGGTAGAGATCTTACGTGTGCTCTGTAGGGGATAGAGATGTTGAGTATGGTCTGTAGGGGGTAGAGATCTTGCCTGTACTCTGTTGGGGGTAGAGATCTTAGGGGTGTTCTGTAGAGGGGTAGAGATCATGTGTGTTCTCTGTAGGGGGTAGAGATCTTGCGTGTGCTCTATAGGGGGTAGAGATATTGAGTTTGCTCTATAGAGGGTAGATATGTTGCGTGTGCTCTGTTGGGGGTAGATATGTTGCACAACTTGCGTGTGCTCTGTTGGGGGTAGCAATCTTGGTGTTCTGTAGAGGGGTAGAGATCTTGCATGTTCTCTGTAGAGAGGCAGAGATCTTGTGTGTATACTGTTGTGGGCAGAGCTGTTGGGGGTAATGATCTTGGGCATGCTCTGTTGTGGTTTAGATTTTACACATGATCTTTTGGAAGAACATACAGATAAATGCTAATACTTTTGTTTGATTATTGTGTGAAAAATGTATGACATGGATTTTTCATCATGCCTTCAGGCTGCTCAAAAATGCTCTTCATCAGCCGCACTACAGAGGCCGGTTCCAAAAGGTACTTTCTGCTCTCGAGTTCTGTGTCGGAAAAACTCTAAATGATGAATTCCTGAAAGAAAAGAATCTTATCAGAATTTTACATGATATCGCTGAAAAAGTCAAGAACGCTCAGGACTCCAAGCGCCAGGTATTTAATTATATAATTTGCACAAAAGAGTCCGGACTGTATTTAAATATAAAGAATGAGGCAAATCATATATTGTAAGACAGTATGCAATGATTAGTAATACTGTCAAAAAAGCGTATAGCCTTATCCAGAGTGAAACAAACTTGATAATCCTGTATCACTGAGTTGCAACCACATAGATAATTCGTTTACCCTTTACACATGAAAGACTCATTACTATATTGAGTGAAAAGACCGGAGTAACCAACAATATAAGTATGGAAAAAAACTCACTTAATCCAGAGATGAGTATCCGTTGTAAATGAGATTCAGGTAAACAAATGAATGGTATCCCCTCCTCCTCCGTGGAGTCTGGTGCAACAGTTGCAGACACTGCAAAGATCTGAACAGCGTCCCGGCTTGTCTCTCAGATGCTGAAAGGGCTCCCCTACATTTCCCTTTGGTAAAGAGTAAATATAGGAAACAAGGTTTTACAGCACCGTAGAAAAAGACAGTAACCCAATGTAAGACGACAGAAAGGCTGATGATATATAATTAAAACATCCTCTTTATTAGTGTATCATGGATAAGAAAAACAAAGGCACAGTAGACACAGACCTGATTACCGCTGACGCGTTTCCTGCCCCATTAGGCACTTCATCAGAGCTAACTCACAGGTGTGTGAGGACTCCTTAAAACAAGGTGTAAACCCTCCCACACCTGGTGCATAGTAAATCACAAGTATTGACAAATCACATTTAAGACATAATACAAACGTAAAAATAGAAAAACTATACATACATTGAGATGGACTACAGAATAAAGAACAATCACCTAGATTTAGAGTTCTGCGTTAGCCGTCAAAACCAGCGTTAAGGGGTCCTAATGCTGCTTTTTACCGCCCACTGGTATTTAGAGTCAGTCAGGAAAGGGTCTAACGCTCACTTTCCAGCCGCGACTTTTCCATACCGCAGATCCCCTTACGCCAATTGCGTATCCTATCTTTTCAATTGGATCTTCCTAATGCCGTATTTAGAGTCTTGGCTGAAGTGAGCGGTAGACCCTCTACCGACAAGACTCCAGCCGCAGAAAAAAGTCAGGAGTTAAAAGCTTTCTGGGCTAATGCCGGTTCATAAAGCTCTTAACTACTGTGCTCTAAAGTACACTAACACCCATAAACGACCTATGTACCCCTAAACCCGAGGTCCCCCCACATCGCCGCCACTCTAATACATTTTTTTAACCCCTAATCTGCCACCTACATTATCCCTATGAACCCCTAATCTGCAGCCCCTAACATCGCTGACACCTACATAATATTTATTAACCCCTAATCTGCCCCCCCAACGTCGCCGCTACCTTACCTACACTTATTAACCCCTAATCTGCCGACCGGACCTCGCCGCCACTATAATAAATGTATTAACCCCTAAACCGCCTCACTCCCGCCTCACAAACCCTATAATAAATAGTATTAACCCCTAATCTGCCCTCCCTAACATCTGCGACATCTAACTTCAAGTATTAACCCCTAATCTGCCGACCGGACCTCGCCGCTACTCTAATAAATGTATTAACCCCTAAAGCTAAGTCTAACCCTAAACCTAACACCCCCCTAAGTTAAATATAATTTTATTCTAACAAAATAAATTATTTCTTATTAAAAAAAATAATCCTATTTAAAGCTAAATACTTACCTGTAAAATAAACCCTAATATAGCTACAATATAAATAATAATTACATTGTAGCTATTTTAGGATTTATATTTATTTTACAGGCAACTTTGTATTTATTTTAACTAGGTACAATAGCTATTAAATAGTTATTTACTATTTAATAGCTACCTAGTTAAAATAATTACAAAATTACCTGTAAAATAAATCCTAACCTAAGTTACAATTAAACCTAACACTACACTATCAATAAATTAATTAATTAACTAAACTACCTACAATTACCTACAATTAAATCAACTAAACTAAATTACAAAAAAAACCCCACTAAATTACAAAAAATACAAAAACTAAATTACATAATAATCATTTGTCCATAGCACTTAGTTAACCTCCACTACGAGAGTCATCACTTTCTGATAGTTTATCATTATACCTATGCCTACATATAATTTTGGTTAAAATTGAACTTATTATAAAATTGCCTGCCTGACCGCATTTGATATATGCTAGTGTGTCCGCTCTTGTTTTATCCAATATTTTATTTGGTTTTGAACTCGAGCAGGTCTCATTATGCTGTGTTTATATACCACTAACTTGCTTATTACGTGTAAGTCTCACATTGCTAGGAATGAATATATTTTGTAAAATACTATCAGAAAGTAATGACTCTCGTAGTGGAGGTTAACTAAGTGCTATGGACAGATGATTTCTAGGTCTGCTTAGTTTGAATGTACATATTCTTCCTAAAGTTGGTTCTATGTCTAATAATAAGGAATGTGCTCTGCTCTTTAATTTTGGTTAAGCATAGATGTGCAATTGAATAACTTTTGTCTTAAGTTTACTTGCAATTTGGAAACATTGTTCTTTATTCTGTAGTCCATCTCAATGTATGTATAGTTTTTCTATTTTTACGTTTGTATTATGTCTTGAATGTGATTCGTCAATACTTGTGATTTACTATGCACCAGGTGTGGGAGGGTTTACACCTTGTTTTAAGGAGTCCTCACACACCTGTGAGTTAGCTCTGATGAAGTGCCTAATGGGGCAGGAAACGCGTCAGCGGTAATCAGGTCTGTGTCTATTGTGCCTTTGTTTTTCTTATCCATGATACACTAATAAAGAGGATGTTTTAATTATATATCATCAGCCTTTCTGTCGTCTTACATTGGGTTACTGTCTTTTTCTACGGTGCTGTAAAACCTTGTTTCCTATATTTAATTATATAATGCTAGAGCTTAGTTCTGATACACTCTATTGTAATATTGGATGTGTCTGTTAGCGTACAAGGACTCAGTGCACCAGCACTTAATATTTATGATTAATGGAAAGAATATTCCAATGAGGAAAATCTCTATTTGTCCTGTGTTTCTTACGCAAAGGATTTCCAAGGAGCTCCCTCACACTTCAGGGAATCTTCTTACTAGAATAATATCAGATTTGGAAATTTGGTAAATATATTGGGAGCTTTCATATTGTGATTAAAGCTGTTAGGATTTTTAGCTTAGTTGTGTCTACAAACCATATTGAACTAGGAGTTGGTAGACACTTCCTGTCCACCAACTCCTTGTTTGACCCCATGCAATCTGGATTCCGCCCCAAACACTCAACTGAGACTGCCCTTACCAAGGTTACTAATGATCTTCATTGTGCTAAAAGTAATGGCCACTACTCCATACTCATCTTACTTGACTTCTCAGCTGCCTTTGACACAGTTGACCACCCCCTTCACCTACAGACCCTTAGCTTTTTTGGCCTCTGTGACACTGCTCTTTCTTGGATTCACTCTTATCGTTCTCACAGGTCTTTTTATGTGTCATTTGCTGGTGACTATTCCTCTCCAATGCCTCTGTCTGTTGGCGTACCACAATGATCTGTTCTAGGTCCTCTTCTCCATTTATACTTCTTATCAAAACTTATCAACAGCTATGGCTTCCAATAGCACCTCTATGCTGATGTCATAAACCAAGCCTAAATCCAGACTAAAAAGAAAAAGAAAAGGTCTGGGAGGCTTTCTGCTCAAAAGGGCTGTGTGGGGATTTGAACCTGTGGCTCTGTGCTTAATACACTGTTTACTTATGTGTTGAGCCTCAGTCAGCTCTAGCAGTTGTGAAATTCAAATGCAATAGCATGCAACTTAAAAGATCTGTCAAATGTGTATTTGTCTAATTAAATTTTCACCTGTGCAATCACAGGTGCACTTAATTTTGAATATACTCAGAGACAATCCTGTGCAAAACCTCCCTATTTAAGGTTGGCTGTTAGGCTGCATATTGTCTTCACATTGTTTCTGCTTTGTCACAAGCCAGAACCTGTTTACTGTACTTCAGTACATATTTAGAAGAAGACTTCACCTTTGTACCTGTTTACAAGCTTGTTTCCTGCCTTGTACAAATCCTGTACTTCAGTTATTACCAGGAGAAAGACTTTACCTTTAAACCTGCTACCTGTTTATAAGTTTGTTTCCTGCTTTGTGCAAATCCTGCAATTCAGTTAATTACCAGGAGAAAGACTTTACCTTTAAACCTGTTACCTGTTTACAAGTTTGTTTCCTGCTTTGTGCAAATCGTACACTTCAGTTATTAACAGGAGAAAGACTTTACCTTTAAACCTGTTACCTGTTTACAAGTTTGTTTCCTGCTTTGTGCAAATTGTACACTTCAGTTATTACCAGGAGAAAGACTTTACCTTTAAACCTGCTACCTGTTTACAAGTTTGTTTCCTGCTTTGTGCAAATCGTACACTTCAGTTATTACCAGGAGAAAGACTTTCCCTTTAATCCTGCTATCTGTTTATAAGTTTATTTCCTGCTTTGTGCAAATCGTACACTTCAGTTATTACCAGGAGAAAGACTTTACCTTTAAACCTGCTACCTGTATACAAGTTTGTTTCCTGCTTTGTGCAAATCCTGTACTTCAGTTATTACCAGGAGAAAGACTTTACCTTTAAACCTGCTACCTGTTTACAAGTTTGTTTCCTGCTTTGTGCAAATCCTGTACTTCAGTTATTACCAGGAGAAAGATTGTACCTTTAAACCTGCTACCTGTTTACAAGTTTGTTTCCTGCTTTGTGCAAATCGTACACTTCAGTTATTACCAGGAGAAAGACTTTACCTTTAAACCTGCTACCTGTTTACAAGTTTGTTTCCTGCTTTGTGCAAATCGTACACTTCAGTTATTACCAGGACAAAGACTTTACCTTTAAACCTGCTACCTGTTTAAAAGTTTGTTTCCTGCTTTGTGCAAATCCTGTACTTCAGTTATTACCAGGAGAAAGACTTTACCTTTAAACATTCTACCTGTTTACAAGTTTGTTTCCTACCTTGTGCAATTACTGCCCTTCAGTTATTACCAGGAGAAAGACTTTACCTTTAAACCTGCTACCTGTTTACAAGTTTGTTTCCTGCTTTGTGCAAATCCTGTACTTCAGTTATTACCAGGAGAAAGACTTTACCTTTAAACCTGCTACCTGTTTACAAGTTTGTTCCCTGCCTTGTGCAAATCCTGCACTTCAGTTATTACCAGGAGAAAGACTGTACCTTTAAACCTGCTACCTGTTTACAAGTTTGTTCCCTGCCTTGTGCAAATCCTGCCCTTCAGTTATTACCAGGAGAAAGACTGTACCTTTGAATCTGCATCTCTGCTTACTTGTTTGTTCCTTTCCACTCCTGGCGTATGTGGACATAACATACCTGAATAGTATATATTTATAATACCCTGCAAGTATTTGCTCAAAGTATTTTGTTATTTAAATAAATCTGTTATCTTTTCAATCTATATGGCTTCTACTAATCTTCATTTAAAGCAACTGTTCCAGACAATGAGGCTCTCACAAAATATTCTGAGACAGAACATGACAGAATGTGAAAACCATAAAAGAGAGCCCTCTGGGATTATTGCTGTATTGGAAGCGGTAATGAAGTTTATTAAGGACATACTGATTAACTTTATGGAGCTGGTGGAAACGTTAAATCTCTATTTGTCCTGTGTTTCTTATGCAAAGGATTTCCAAGGAGCTCCCTCACACTTCAGGGAATCTTCTTACTAGAATAATATCAGATTTGGAAATTTGGTAAATATATTGGGAGCTTTCATATTGTGATTAAAGCTGTTAGGATTTTTAGCTTAGTTGTGTCTACAAACCATATTGAACTAGGAGTTGGTAGACACTTCCTGTCCACCAACTCCTTGTTTGACCCCATGCAATCTGGATTCCGCCCCAAACACTCAACTGAGACTGCCCTAACCAAGGTTACTAATGATCTTCTTTGTGCTAAAAGTAATGGCCACTACTCCATACTCATCTTACTTGACTTCTCAGCTGCCTTTGACACAGTTGACCACCCCCTTCACCTACAGACCCTTAGCTTTTTTGGCCTCTGTGACACTGCTCTTTCTTGGATTCACTCTTATCGTTCTCACAGGTCTTTTTCTGTGTCATTTGCTGGTGACTATTCCTCTCCAATGCCTCTGTCTGTTGGCGTACCACAATGATCTGTTCTAGGTCCTCTTCTCCATTTATACTTCTTATCAAAACTTATCAACAGCTATGGCTTCCAATAGCACCTCTATGCTGATGTCATAAACCAAGCCTAAATCCAGACTAAAAAGAAAAAGAAAAGGTCTGGGAGGCTTTCTGCTCAAAAGGGCTGTGTGGGGATTTGAACCTGTGGCTCTGTGCTTAATACACTGTTTACTTATGTGTTGAGCCTCAGTCAGCTCTAGCAGTTGTGAAATTCAAATGCAATAGCATGCAACTTAAAAGATCTGTCAAATGTGTATTTGTCTAATTAAATTTTCACCTGTGCAATCACAGGTGCACTTAATTTTGAATATACTCAGAGACAATCCTGTGCAAAACCTCCCTATTTAAGGTTGGCTGTTAGGCTGCATATTGTCTTCACATTGTTTCTGCTTTGTCACAAGCCAGAACCTGTTTACTGTACTTCAGTACATATTTAGAAGAAGACTTCACCTTTGTACCTGTTTACAAGCTTGTTTCCTGCCTTGTACAAATCCTGTACTTCAGTTATTACCAGGAGAAAGACTTTACCTTTAAACCTGCTACCTGTTTATAAGTTTGTTTCCTGCTTTGTGCAAATCCTGCAATTCAGTTAATTACCAGGAGAAAGACTTTACCTTTAAACCTGTTACCTGTTTACAAGTTTGTTTCCTGCTTTGTGCAAATCGTACACTTCAGTTATTAACAGGAGAAAGACTTTACCTTTAAACCTGTTACCTGTTTACAAGTTTGTTTCCTGCTTTGTGCAAATTGTACACTTCAGTTATTACCAGGAGAAAGACTTTACCTTTAAACCTGCTACCTGTTTACAAGTTTGTTTCCTGCTTTGTGCAAATCGTACACTTCAGTTATTACCAGGAGAAAGACTTTACCTTTAATCCTGCTATCTGTTTATAAGTTTGTTTCCTGCTTTGTGCAAATCGTACACTTCAGTTATTAACAGGAGAAAGACTTTACCTTTAAACCTGTTACCTGTTTACAAGTTTGTTTCCTGCTTTGTGCAAATTGTACACTTCAGTTATTACCAGGAGAAAGACTTTACCTTTAAACCTGCTACCTGTTTACAAGTTTGTTTCCTGCTTTGTGCAAATCGTACACTTCAGTTATTACCAGGAGAAAGACTTTAACTTTAATCCTGCTACCTGTTTATAAGTTTATTTCCTGCTTTGTGCAAATCGTACACTTCAGTTATTACCAGGAGAAAGACTTTACCTTTAAACCTGCTACCTGTATACAAGTTTGTTTCCTGCTTTGTGCAAATCCTGTACTTCAGTTATTACCAGGAGAAAGACTTTACCTTTAAACCTGCTACCTGTTTACAAGTTTGTTTCCTGCTTTGTGCAAATCCTGTACTTCAGTTATTACCAGGAGAAAGATTGTACCTTTAAACCTACTACCTGTTTACAAGTTTGTTTCCTGCTTTGTGCAAATCGTACACTTCAGTTATTACCAGGAGAAAGACTTTACCTTTAAACCTGCTACCTGTTTACAAGTTTGTTTCCTGCTTTGTGCAAATCGTACACTTCAGTTATTACCAGGAGAAAGACTTTACCTTTAAACCTGCTACCTGTTTACAAGTTTGTTTCCTGCTTTGTGCAAATTGTACACTTCAGTTATTACCAGGACAAAGACTTTACCTTTAAACCTGCTACCTGTTTAAAAGTTTGTTTCCTGCTTTGTGCAAATCGTACACTTCAGTTATTACCAGGAGAAAGACTTTACCTTTAAACCTGCTACCTGTTTACAAGTTTGTTTCTATAATCTATATGGCTTCTACTAATCTTCATTTAAAGCAACTGTTCCAGACAATGAGGCTCTCACAAAATATTCTGAGACAGAACATGACAGAATGTGAAAACCATAAAAGAGAGCCCTCTGGGATTATTGCTGTATTGGAAGCGGTATTGAAGTTTATTAAGGACATACTGATTAACTTTATGGAGCTGGTGGAAACGTTATGTCTCCCAACCGAAAACTTTTCTGAAGTTACCTCCCAATCAAACAAAGGTTGTAAAGAACCCTTAACAGAAGAGGAAAAGACTAGGTGAAGACGACTTAACCTTTGTTTTTATTGTGGGGGAACTGGTCACAGGGTGTCCAGTAAGACCCCCCTAGAGGATCAAGTTGAGATACAGCCAAGTCTTAAATGGACTCTGATGCTAAGGGAACAAATGATACTTCCACTAGCAAACTGAAAGATACCCCTGGAGAGGACCCAGCTATGGAGAATACATCTATTCTACAATCAACCATTTCTAGCACGCTACAAGAAATGGTACCTGATTTGAAACAGATGGTCATTGAGAGTACAACTTCAACTACATCCACTACTCATGTCACTGCCTCTGTTTCTACATCTATCACATTGGGGAACTCTGCAAAAATACCTCCTGGAAATCCTGCACATTACCTTGTCTCTGCTCTGGCTGGAGATTCTTCTAACGGAAGTCACTCTTCAGACATAAAAGTGACAAACCTTCCAGCTGAATCAGACTCTGCCAAATCTAAAGATCCACACCTCTCTGCACCTCCTTCACCCAGCTACTCATTGACTGAGGAAGAATTGGATGATATGGTTGATTTGGATATATATGACACCAATAACGAATTCCTTGACTCTGAAGGAGAGGTCATATCCTACCCGGAGGTACTCTACCCATCAGCCAGTGCATTGCAAGCTGTTTGGCATAATCATGAACCTCCAAATCAAACCAATCTTTGTATTTCAACTCTTGTTATGCCCACAATGGAATCTTCTATGGATCCCCTAAACTCAGGCAGCTGCTCCAAGGAAAGAATCAACTTCATCTGAATGTATTAGGGCTTCAAATGGAACACTGGTTCCTAAAACTGCTCTTCAGATGTTTGAAAAGGCTTTGAGCGCCCGGAGTGCACTCTTTGGAGGGGGCATCTGTCACGAACCAAGCCTCCAGACTAAAAAAGAAAAAGAAAAGGTTTGGGAGGCTTTTTGCTCAAAAGGGTTGTGTAGGGATTTGAACCTGTGGCTCTGTGCTTACTACTCTGTTTACTTATATGTTGAGCCACAGCCAGTTTTAGCAGTTGTGAATTTCAAATGCAATAGAATGCAACTTAAAAAATCTGTCAAATGTGTATTTATTTAAATTATTTTTCACCTGTGCAATCACAGGTGCACTTAATTTTGAATATACTCAGAGCCAATCCTGTGCAAAACCTCCCTATTTAAGGCTGGCTGTTAGGCTGCTTATTGTTTCTGTTTTGTTACAACCCTTCACCTTTGTACATGCTTACAAGTTTGTTTCCTGCCTTGTGCAAATCCTGCACTTCAGTTATTACCAGGAGAAAGACTTTACCTTTGAATCTGCATCTCTGCTTACTTGTTTGTTCCTTTCCACTCCTGGCGTATGTGGACATAACATACCTAAATAGTATATATTTAAATTAGTCAAGTATTTGCTCAAAGTATTTTGTTATTTAAATTAATCTGATATCTTTTCAATCTATATGGCTTCTACTAATCTTCATTTAAAGCAACTGTTCCAGACAATTAGGCTCTCATAAAATATCCTGAGACAGAACATGACAGCTGATGACACCTAGATCTACCTCTCCACCCCCGCTATCTCTCCCTCTGTCCTTTCACATGTCAGCGACTGCTTATCTGGTATTTCTTCCTGGATGGCCTCTCACCACCTAAAGCTTCACATGTCCAAGACTGAGCTCCTTCTAATCTCCCCCCCCTCAAACTCTACATCAACTTCTGACTTTTCTATCTCTGACGGCATCACCATCTCCCCATCGCCCCAAGTCCGCTACATCAGAGTTACACTTGACTCAAATCTATCCCCACATCCAATCGCTTTCTTCATCCTGCCACAGCCACCTACGCAATATTTCCAATATTCACCCTTTTCTGAACACTAACACCGCAAAGCAAATAATCCCCTCCCTTGTTATTTCCAGACTTGACTACTGCAATAACCTTCTTACTGGCCTTCCTCTTTCCCGCCTCTCCCCCTTCAATCCATCCTAAATGCCTCTGCCAGGATAATCCATGTTCCCTGTCACTCTGTATCTGCTGCACCTCTCTGTGAGTCCCTTCACTGGCTCCCCATCCACAGCAGAATTAAATTCAAAATTCTCACCCATTCATACAAAGCTCTCACCAACCCCACTCCCCAATACCTATTCTTTCTAATCAACAAGTATACTCCAGCCCACCCACTAAGATCCAATAATGACCTGCTCCTTGCATCTGCGACTATCACCTCTTCTCATGCTAGACTGCAGGACTTCTGTTGTGCAGCACCTACCCTCTGGAACACTCTCCCTCGTGCAGCACCTACCCTCTGGAACACTCTCCCTCGTGCAGCACCTACCCTCTGGAACACTCTCCCTCGTGCAGCAGCTACCCTCTGGAACACTCTCCCTCGTGCAGCAGCTACCCTCTGGAACACTCTCCCTCGTGCAGCACCTACCCTCTGGAACACTCTCCCTCGTGCAGCACCTACCCTCTGGAACACTCTCCCTCGTGCAGCACCTACCCTCTGGAACACTCTCCCTCATGCAGCACCTACCCTCTGGAACACTCTCCCTCGTGCAGCACCTACCCTCTGGAACACTCTCCCTCGTGCAGTACCTACCCTCTGGAACACTCTCCCTTGTGCAGCACCTACCCTCTGGAACACTCTCCCTTGTGCAGCACCTACCCTCTGGAACACTCTCCCTCGTGCAGCACCTACCCTCTGGAACACTCTCCCTCGTGCAGCATCTACCCTCTGGAACACTCTCCCTCGTGCTGTCAGGCTTTGCCCTAATCTTTCTTCTTTTAAATGCTCCCTGAAGACTTTTTTGTTCAGAGAAGCCACCCACCCAACTCAATAAATTAATTTCACTTACCTCATTAACATCTTTCTCAATATTGCAGTCCTCCCCTTCTGCTTCTCAACCTCCTACCCTTCTAGATTGTAAGTTCCCATGGGAATAGGGTCCTTAATTCCTGCTGTATGTGTTGGTAAATTTTGTCCTGTCTCCTACAAGTTTTATAACATTGTTTTATCTAAATAAATTGTACCAATGGACAGCGCTGCAGAATATGTTGGTGCTTTATAAATAAAGTATAATAATAATGTTTGTTTATCTGAGGAGGTGAAAGTAAAGCTAAATAAGGGAGAATACAATGCTCTGGCACCCAGGGTAATAGACAACAAGATATCATCACCCCTTGTCGTTATCGCTCTTTGTCATTAGAGTACTTACTATAACTAAGAAAGCAAATGTACTCCTTGTTGGTGACAATACAATACAATACAGTACAATACAATACAATACAATTCAATACAGTACAGTACAATACAATACAGTACAGTACAATACAATACAGTACAATACAATACAATACAATACAGTACAATACAATACAGTACAATACAGTACAATATAATACAATACAATACAGTACAATACAATACAGTACAATACAATACAATGCAATACAATACAGTACAATACAATACAGTACAATACAATACAATACAACACAATACAGTACAGTACAATACAATACAGTACAATACAATACAATACAATACAGTACAGTACAATACAATACAGTACAATACAATACAATACTGTGACAGACCCTTCTGTCAGGACTGAAGGAGTTAACTGTGTTTAGCTTTAAGAAACTATTTTCTAAACACAAGTTGCTGGCTCCAACCATAATTTAGTTAGTGATAAGAATTCCATTGTTTGATCACCCTCAGAGAGAAAACGCCTAAGTGATAAGAAGAGCCAAGAGTGTCTTGTGGTTGAAGTGTTTAAGTAATATAATTCTATTGTTTCATGTAAAAGGGCGCTTTTCCCTCCATGTAATGTACAACAGTCTTTCAACCCCCATCTGGGGGGGGGGGTCAGACCTGCATAAATACTAGGCATAGCCTTTAATAAAGTGCATTCTGTTTTAAACCTGAAAACTGGCTGGGTTGTGAATTGCTGATTCCCTATGCAGGACATTGTTCCCTGGTGTTAACCCTTGGTATCCTGTTGGTACCGTTACAATTGGTGGCAAGCGACGGAATGAACCTTATCGCCCAGAAGAGCAACTACACAAGCCAGTAACCTCAGGAAGAGGGGGATTACTACAATACTGACTAAGATGGAAGGAGTACCAGGGACCAAAGTGAATGGAGATGGATTATTCTAAGCTAAAGAGACAAACGTTAAAGGAACTGCTAGAAGCCAGGGGAAAGATAGGCAGCAGCAAACCCAAGGCTATATTAATTGCTGAGCTGATGGAGGGAGACAGAGCTTGCAGCGCTACGCCTCCAGCAGCCATGGAGGAGACCCTATACCAGAAGGAAATGAGGACCAGGCTGGAATTTTTACCCCAACCTGTACCACGGGATATGCTATCCGTGGTAATGGCAGATGTGCAGGAGTACGTGATGGCACACAGTCCGCGGAATGCATCCTCCCGAGCAGAATCCATTTTGGACGCACTCAGCAACCCAGTAAGACCCAAAATCCCATACCATGCATTTAAAATGTTTTGTGAGGAGAAGGATGAGATTGATGGGTATTTACAGGATTTTGAGAGACTGTGTGAGTTACATGATTTGGAGCAGTCCGTATGGGTGCCGGTGCTAGCAGGCAAGCTAGCCGGTAGAGCAGCGGAAGCGTATCGCGCTGTACCCAGGGAGGACAGCAAGGATTACGCTAAAGTGAAGAGAGCGATCTTGGAAAGATATGCCATTACCTCAGAGGCATACCGGCGCAAGTTTAGAGGCCTGCGCAAGCCAGAAAGAGATTCACATGCAGAGTGGGCCCACAAGCTGGATCAAGCATCTCAAGGGTGGATACAGGCCAGCCAAGCTACCACCATGGAAGAATTGCCACAACTGATGCTCTTGGAGCAATTCTTTAACGGCTTGTCCCCAGAAGCCCACGAATGGGTGAGAGATCGAAAACCTCTCACCTTAACCGAAGCAGCCAGATTAGCAGACCAGCATTTTGATGCCAGGAGGCACCATGGACTACAGCCGAACAACCCCACAGCGGCACCTTTTCGCCCAGTCCCAGGGAATCCACCACCCCCTTCACGATACAACGGACGGGCGAATATACAATGCCACACCTGCAAGCAGTGGGGGCATATGGCACGTGAGTGCACCCAAAATCGGAGCAGACAAGCTTGGAACCAGGTCAGACAAAACCTGGCCCCAAGGGCGGCTGCTCACCATTACCAAATGGAGCCAGCCGCTCATGAGGTGTTGAGCACCCAAGCCGAGGAACCCCTGGGAATACTGCATGAGGTGATGTCGGTCCGGGCCACCGATAACCGGCAACATCACCGCCAGCTGGTGACCGTAGAGGGGAAGGAGGTCCAGGGACTTCGGGATTCGGGAGCTACTTTAACCCTGATAGCTCCCCATTTGGTGCCGGATACAGCACACACTGGCAGATCCGTGGCAGTACGAGGGGCAGGGGGAGCGGTATACCGATTGCCCACTTCTAGAGTGGAGTACAGACCCCCAGTCACCCCAGCAGCTGCCAGTTATCAGCCCCCGGCGCACCGCTATACCACACGGTCTCCGGCCACAAACTACCCTCAGAGTGCCCGGTTCAATTCACGGGGCTACTCACACTCTATTCGGTGCTTTGGATGTAAGCAACTAGGGCACAAAAGACCAGAGTGTCCCCTAAACACAGCGAATCAAGCACAGTCCTGGAGAAGACCCGCCGGCGGAATCCCACATAATCCTGAATGCTGGGGCAGC
>NC_069504.1:1153680185-1153739635 GCF_027579735.1 Bombina bombina
TTTAAAATCACTTTTATTAAAGCAATGGTCTTTAAAAGCACAGGGTATACAAATATCACTGTGTATTAAATGCAACTAGTTTCTCAGCTAGCTTGCTGTTTCCTCAGGCATCTCATGAGATGACAGCAAGCTAGTTGAGAAACTAGTTGCAGTCTAGACTGAGACCTGTCGGAAAAGAACAGTGAGCTAGGACACTGTGAGATTGCACTACTAAGCACGAGTGAGTGCTGCCACACGTGTGAGTACCTGAACATCTGTTATCACATATTTGTACACCATCTGTACTTTATTACACTAGGGGGCGCCCTTCTGTGTGTTTGTTTTATACCATCACAGATTCCAGTATGCACTACTAAGCACGAGTGAGTGCTGCCACACTTGTGAGTACCTGAACATCTGTTATCACATATTTGTACACCATCTGTACTTTATTACACTAGGGGGCGCCCTTCTGTGTGTTTGTTTTATACCATCACAGATTCCAGTATGCACTACTAAGCACGAGTGAGTGCTGCCACACTTGTGAGTAACTGAACATCTGTTATCACATATTTGTACACCATCTGTACTTTATTACACTAGGGGGCGCCCTTCTGTGTGTTTGTTTTATACCATCACAGATTCCAGTATGCACTACTAAGCACGAGTGAGCTCTGCCACACTTGTGAGTACCTGAACATCTGTTATCACATATTTGTACACCATCTGTACTTTATTACACTAGGGGGCGCCCTTCTGTGTGTTTGTTTTATACCATCACAGATTCCAGTATGCACTACTAAGCACGAGTGAGTGCTGCCACACTTGTGAGTACCTGAACATCTGTTATCACATATTTGTACACCATCTGTACTTTATTACACTAGGGGGCGCCCTTCTGTGTGTTTGTTTTATACCATCACAGATTCCAGTATGCACTACTAAGCACGAGTGAGCGCTGCCACACTTGTGAGTACCTGAACATCTGTTATCACATATTTGTACACCATCTGTACTTTATTACACTAGGGGGCGCCCTTCTGTGTGTTTGTTTTATACCATCACAGATTCCAGTATGCACTACTAAGCACGAGTGAGTGCTGCCACACTTGTGAGTACCTGAACATCTGTTATCACATATTTGTACACCATCTGTACTTTATTACACTAGGGGGCGCCCTTCTGTGTGTTTGTTTTATACCATCACAGATTCCAGTATGCACTACTAAGCACGAGTGAGCGCTGCCACACTTGTGAGTACCTGAACATCTGTTATCACATATTTGTACACCATCTGTACTTTATTACACTAGGGGGCGCCCTTCTGTGTGTTTGTTTTATACCATCACAGATTCCAGTATGCACTACTAAGCACGAGTGAGTGCTGCCACACTTGTGAGTACCTGAACATCTGTTATCACATATTTGTACACCATCTGTACTTTATTACACTAGGGGGCGCCCTTCTGTGTGTTTGTTTTATACCATCACAGATTCCAGTATGCACTACTAAGCACGAGTGAGCGCTGCCACACTTGTGAGTACCTGAACATCTGTTATCACATATTTGTACACCATCTGTACTTTATTACACTAGGGGGCGCCCTTCTGTGTGTTTGTTTTATACCATCACAGATTCCAGTATGCACTACTAAGCACGAGTGAGCTGCTGCCACACTTGTGAGTACCTGAACATCTGTTATCACATATTTGTACACCATCTGTACTTTATTACACTAGGGGGCGCCCTTCTGTGTGTTTGTTTTATACCATCACAGATTCCAGTATGCACTACTAAGCACGAGTGAGTGCTGCCACACTTGTGAGTACCTGAACATCTGTTATCACATATTTGTACACCATCTGTACTTTATTACACTAGGGGGCGCCCTTCTGTGTGTTTGTTTTATACCATCACAGATTCCAGTATGCACTACTAAGCACGAGTGAGTGCTGCCACACTTGTGAGTACCTGAACATCTGTTATCACATATTTGTACACCATCTGTACTTTATTACACTAGGGGGCACCCTTCTGTGTGTTTGTTTTATACCATCACAGATTCCAGTATGCACTACTAAGCACGAGTGAGTGCTGCCACACTTGTGAGTACCTGAACATCTGTTATCACATATTTGTACACCATCTGTACTTTATTACACTAGGGGGCGCCCTTCTGTGTGTTTGTTTTATACCATCACAGATTCCAGTATGCACTACTAAGCACGAGTGAGTGCTGCCACACTTGTGAGTACCTGAACATCTGTTATCACATATTTGTACACCATCTGTACTTTATTACACTAGGGGGCGCCCTTCTGTGTGTTTGTTTTATACCATCACAGATTCCAGTATGCACTACTAAGCACGAGTGAGTGCTGCCACACTTGTGAGTAACTGAACATCTGTTATCACATATTTGTACACCATCTGTACTTTATTACACTAGGGGGCGCCCTTCTGTGTGTTTGTTTTATACCATCACAGATTCCAGTATGCACTACTAAGCACGAGTGAGTGCTGCCACACTTGTGAGTACCTGAACATCTGTTATCACATATTTGTACACCATCTGTACTTTATTACACTAGGGGGCGCCCTTCTGTGTGTTTGTTTTATACCATCACAGATTCCAGTATGCACTACTAAGCACGAGTGAGTGCTGCCACACTTGTGAGTACCTGAACATCTGTTATCACATATTTGTACACCATCTGTACTTTATTACACTAGGGGGCGCCCTTCTGTGTGTTTGTTTTATACCATCACAGATTCCAGTATGCACTACTAAGCACGAGTGAGTGCTGCCACACTTGTGAGTACCTGAACATCTGTTATCACATATTTGTACACCATCTGTACTTTATTACACTAGGGGGCGCCCTTCTGTGTGTTTGTTTTATACCATCACAGATTCCAGTATGCACTACTAAGCACGAGTGAGTGCTGCCACACTTGTGAGTACCTGAACATCTGTTATCACATATTTGTACACCATCTGTACTTTATTACACTAGGGGGCGCCCTTCTGTGTGTTTGTTTTATACCATCACAGATTCCAGTATGCACTACTAAGCACGAGTGAGTGCTGCCACACTTGTGAGTACCTGAACATCTGTTATCACATATTTGTACACCATCTGTACTTTATTACACTAGGGGGCGCCCTTCTGTGTGTTTGTTTTATACCATCACAGATTCCAGTATGCACTACTAAGCACGAGTGAGCGCTGCCACACTTGTGAGTACCTGAACATCTGTTATCACATATTTGTACACCATCTGTACTTTATTACACTAGGGGGCGCCCTTCTGTGTGTTTGTTTTATACCATCACAGATTCCAGTATGCACTACTAAGCACGAGTGCGTGCTGCCACACTTGTGAGTACCTGAACATCTGTTATCACATATTTGTACACCATCTGTACTTTATTACACTAGGGGGCGCCCTTCTGTGTGTTTGTTTTATACCATCACAGATTCCAGTATGCACTACTAAGCACGAGTGAGTGCTGCCACACGTGTGAGTACCTGAACATCTGTTATCACATATTTGTACACCATCTGTACTTTATTACACTAGGGGGCGCCCTTCTGTGTGTTTGTTTTATACCATCACAGATTCCAGTATGCACTACTAAGCACGAGTGAGTGCTGCCACACTTGTGAGTACCTGAACATCTGTTATCACATATTTGTACACCATCTGTACTTTATTACACTAGGGGGCGCCCTTCTGTGTGTTTGTTTTATACCATCACAGATTCCAGTATGCACTACTAAGCACGAGTGAGTGCTGCCACACTTGTGAGTACCTGAACATCTGTTATCACATATTTGTACACCATCTGTACTTTATTACACTAGGGGGCGCCCTTCTGTGTGTTTGTTTTATACCATCACAGATACCAGTATGCACTACTAAGCACGAGTGAGTGCTGCCACACTTGTGAGTACCTGAACATCTGTTATCACATATTTGTACACCATCTGTACTTTATTACACTAGGGGGCGCCCTTCTGTGTGTTTGTTTTATACCATCACAGATTCCAGTATGCACTACTAAGCACGAGTGAGTGCTGCCACACTTGTGAGTACCTGAACATCTGTTATCACATATTTGTACACCATCTGTACTTTATTACACTAGGGGGCGCCCTTCTGTGTGTTTGTTTTATACCATCACAGATTCCAGTATGCACTACTAAGCACGAGTGAGTGCTGCCACACTTGTGAGTACCTGAACATCTGTTATCACATATTTGTACACCATCTGTACTTTATTACACTAGGGGGCGCCCTTCTGTGTGTTTGTTTTATACCATCACAGATTCCAGTATGCACTACTAAGCACGAGTGAGTGCTGCCACACTTGTGAGTACCTGAACATCTGTTATCACATATTTGTACACCATCTGTACTTTATTACACTAGGGGGCGCCCTTCTGTGTGTTTGTTTTATACCATCACAGATTCCAGTATGCACTACTAAGCATGAGTGAGTGCTGCCACACTTGTGAGTACCTGAACATCTGTTATCACATATTTGTACACCATCTGTACTTTATTACACTAGGGGGCGCCCTTCTGTGTGTTTGTTTTATACCATCACAGATACCAGTATGCACTACTAAGCACGAGTGAGTGCTGCCACACTTGTGAGTACCTGAACATCTGTTATCACATATTTGTACACCATCTGTACTTTATTACACTAGGGGGCGCCCTTCTGTGTGTTTGTTTTATACCATCACAGATTCCAGTATGCACTACTAAGCACGAGTGAGTGCTGCCACACTTGTGAGTACCTGAACATCTGTTATCACATATTTGTACACCATCTGTACTTTATTACACTAGGGGGCACCCTTCTGTGTGTTTGTTTTATACCATCACAGATTCCAGTATGCACTACTAAGCACGAGTGAGCGCTGCCACACTTGTGAGTACCTGAACATCTGTTATCACATATTTGTACACCATCTGTACTTTATTACACTAGGGGGCGCCCTTCTGTGTGTTTGTTTTATACCATCACAGATTCCAGTATGCACTACTAAGCACGAGTGAGTGCTGCCACACTTGTGAGTACCTGAACATCTGTTATCACATATTTGTACACCATCTGTACTTTATTACACTAGGGGGCGCCCTTCTGTGTGTTTGTTTTATACCATCACAGATTCCAGTATGCACTACTAAGCACGAGTGAGCGCTGCCACACTTGTGAGTACCTGAACATCTGTTATCACATATTTGTACACCATCTGTACTTTATTACACTAGGGGGCGCCCTTCTGTGTGTTTGTTTTATACCATCACAGATTCCAGTATGCACTACTAAGCACGAGTGAGTGCTGCCACACTTGTGAGTACCTGAACATCTGTTATCACATATTTGTACACCATCTGTACTTTATTACACTAGGGGGCGCCCTTCTGTGTGTTTGTTTTATACCATCACAGATTCCAGTATGCACTACTAAGCACGAGTGAGTGCTGCCACACTTGTGAGTACCTGAACATCTGTTATCACATATTTGTACACCATCTGTACTTTATTACACTAGGGGGCGCCCTTCTGTGTGTTTGTTTTATACCATCACAGATTCCAGTATGCACTACTAAGCACGAGTGAGTGCTGCCACACTTGTGAGTACCTGAACATCTGTTATCACATATTTGTACACCATCTGTACTTTATTACACTAGGGGGCGCCCTTCTGTGTGTTTGTTTTATACCATCACAGATTCCAGTATGCACTACTAAGCACGAGTGAGTGCTGCCACACTTGTGAGTACCTGAACATCTGTTATCACATATTTGTACACCATCTGTACTTTATTACACTAGGGGGCGCCCTTCTGTGTGTTTGTTTTATACCATCACAGATTCCAGTATGCACTACTAAGCACGAGTGAGTGCTGCCACACTTGTGAGTACCTGAACATCTGTTATCACATATTTGTACACCATCTGTACTTTATTACACTAGGGGGCGCCCTTCTGTGTGTTTGTTTTATACCATCACAGATTCCAGTATGCACTACTAAGCACGAGTGAGTGCTGCCACACTTGTGAGTACCTGAACATCTGTTATCACATATTTGTACACCAACTGTACTTTATTACACTAGGGGGCGCCCTTCTGTGTGTTTGTTTTATACCATCACAGATTCCAGTATGCACTACTAAGCACAAGTGAGTGCTGCCACACGTGTGAGTAACTGAACATCTGTTATCACATATTTGTACACCATCTGTACTTTATTACACTAGGGGGCGCCCTTCTGTGTGTTTGTTTTATACCATCACAGATTCCAGTATGCACTACTAAGCACGAGTGAGTGCTGCCACACTTGTGAGTACCTGAACATCTGTTATCACATATTTGTACACCATCTGTACTTTATTACACTAGGGGGCGCCCTTCTGTGTGTTTGTTTTATACCATCACAGATTCCAGTATGCACTACTAAGCACGAGTGAGTGCTGCCACACTTGTGAGTACCTGAACATCTGTTATCACATATTTGTACACCATCTGTACTTTATTACACTAGGGGGCACCCTTCTGTGTGTTTGTTTTATACCATCACAGATTCCAGTATGCACTACTAAGCACGAGTGAGTGCTGCCACACTTGTGAGTACCTGAACATCTGTTATCACATATTTGTACACCATCTGTACTTTATTACACTAGGGGGCGCCCTTCTGTGTGTTTGTTTTATACCATCACAGATTCCAGTATGCACTACTAAGCACGAGTGAGTGCTGCCACACTTGTGAGTACCTGAACATCTGTTATCACATATTTGTACACCATCTGTACTTTATTACACTAGGGGGCGCCCTTCTGTGTGTTTGTTTTATACCATCACAGATTCCAGTATGCACTACTAAGCACGAGTGAGTGCTGCCACACTTGTGAGTACCTGAACATCTGTTATCACATATTTGTACACCATCTGTACTTTATTACACTAGGGGGCGCCCTTCTGTGTGTTTGTTTTATACCATCACAGATTCCAGTATGCACTACTAAGCACGAGTGAGTGCTGCCACACTTGTGAGTACCTGAACATCTGTTATCACATATTTGTACACCATCTGTACTTTATTACACTAGGGGGCGCCCTTCTGTGTGTTTGTTTTATACCATCACAGATTCCAGTATGCACTACTAAGCACTAGTGAGTGCTGCCACACTTGTGAGTACCTGAACATCTGTTATCACATATTTGTACACCATCTGTACTTTATTACACTAGGGGGCGCCCTTCTGTGTGTTTGTTTTATACCATCACAGATTCCAGTATGCACTACTAAGCACGAGTGAGTGCTGCCACACTTGTGAGTACCTGAACATCTGTTATCACATATTTGTACACCATCTGTACTTTATTACACTAGGGGGCGCCCTTCTGTGTGTTTGTTTTATACCATCACAGATTCCAGTATGCACTACTAAGCACGAGTGAGCGCTGCCACACTTGTGAGTACCTGAACATCTGTTATCACATATTTGTACACCATCTGTACTTTATTACACTAGGGGGCGCCCTTCTGTGTGTTTGTTTTATACCATCACAGATTCCAGTATGCACTACTAAGCACGAGTGAGTGCTGCCACACTTGTGAGTACCTGAACATCTGTTATCACATATTTGTACACCATCTGTACTTTATTACACTAGGGGGCGCCCTTCTGTGTGTTTGTTTTATACCATCACAGATTCCAGTATGCACTACTAAGCACGAGTGAGTGCTGCCACACTTGTGAGTACCTGAACATCTGTTATCACATATTTGTACACCATCTGTACTTTATTACACTAGGGGGCGCCCTTCTGTGTGTTTGTTTTATACCATCACAGATTCCAGTATGCACTACTAAGCACGAGTGAGCTGCTGCCACACTTGTGAGTACCTGAACATCTGTTATCACATATTTGTACACCATCTGTACTTTATTACACTAGGGGGCGCCCTTCTGTGTGTTTGTTTTATACCATCACAGATTCCAGTATGCACTACTAAGCACGAGTGAGTGCTGCCACACTTGTGAGTACCTGAACATCTGTTATCACATATTTGTACACCATCTGTACTTTATTACACTAGGGGGCGCCCTTCTGTGTGTTTGTTTTATACCATCACAGATTCCAGTATGCACTACTAAGCACGAGTGAGTGCTGCCACACTTGTGAGTACCTGAACATCTGTTATCACATATTTGTACACCATCTGTACTTTATTACACTAGGGGGCGCCCTTCTGTGTGTTTGTTTTATACCATCACAGATTCCAGTATGCACTACTAAGCACGAGTGAGTGCTGCCACACTTGTGAGTACCTGAACATCTGTTATCACATATTTGTACACCATCTGTACTTTATTACACTAGGGGGCGCCCTTCTGTGTGTTTGTTTTATACCATCACAGATTCCAGTATGCACTACTAAGCACGAGTGAGTGCTGCCACACTTGTGAGTACCTGAACATCTGTTATCACATATTTGTACACCATCTGTACTTTATTACACTAGGGGGCGCCCTTCTGTGTGTTTGTTTTATACCATCACAGATTCCAGTATGCACTACTAAGCACGAGTGAGTGCTGCCACACTTGTGAGTACCTGAACATCTGTTATCACATATTTGTACACCATCTGTACTTTATTACACTAGGGGGCGCCCTTCTGTGTGTTTGTTTTATACCATCACAGATTCCAGTATGCACTACTAAGCACGAGTGAGTGCTGCCACACTTGTGAGTACCTGAACATCTGTTATCACATATTTGTACACCATCTGTACTTTATTACACTAGGGGGCGCCCTTCTGTGTGTTTGTTTTATACCATCACAGATTCCAGTATGCACTACTAAGCACGAGTGAGTGCTGCCACACTTGTGAGTACCTGAACATCTGTTATCACATATTTGTACACCATCTGTACTTTATTACACTAGGGGGCGCCCTTCTGTGTGTTTGTTTTATACCATCACAGATTCCAGTATGCACTACTAAGCACGAGTGAGTGCTGCCACACTTGTGAGTACCTGAACATCTGTTATCACATATTTGTACACCATCTGTACTTTATTACACTAGGGGGCGCCCTTCTGTGTGTTTGTTTTATACCATCACAGATTCCAGTATGCACTACTAAGCACGAGTGAGTGCTGCCACACTTGTGAGTACCTGAACATCTGTTATCACATATTTGTACACCATCTGTACTTTATTACACTAGGGGGCGCCCTTCTGTGTGTTTGTTTTATACCATCACAGATTCCAGTATGCACTACTAAGCACGAGTGAGTGCTGCCACACTTGTGAGTACCTGAACATCTGTTATCACATATTTGTACACCATCTGTACTTTATTACACTAGGGGGCGCCCTTCTGTGTGTTTGTTTTATACCATCACAGATTCCAGTATGCACTACTAAGCACGAGTGAGTGCTGCCACACTTGTGAGTACCTGAACATCTGTTATCACATATTTGTACACCATCTGTACTTTATTACACTAGGGGGCGCCCTTCTGTGTGTTTGTTTTATACCATCACAGATTCCAGTATGCACTACTAAGCACGAGTGAGTGCTGCCACACTTGTGAGTAACTGAACATCTGTTATCACATATTTGTACACCATCTGTACTTTATTACACTAGGGGGCGCCCTTCTGTGTGTTTGTTTTATACCATCACAGATTCCAGTATGCACTACTAAGCACGAGTGAGTGCTGCCACACTTGTGAGTACCTGAACATCTGTTATCACATATTTGTACACCATCTGTACTTTATTACACTAGGGGGCGCCCTTCTGTGTGTTTGTTTTATACCATCACAGATTCCAGTATGCACTACTAAGCACGAGTGAGTGCTGCCACACTTGTGAGTACCTGAACATCTGTTATCACATATTTGTACACCATCTGTACTTTATTACACTAGGGGGCGCCCTTCTGTGTGTTTGTTTTATACCATCACAGATTCCAGTATGCACTACTAAGCACGAGTGAGTGCTGCCACACTTGTGAGTACCTGAACATCTGTTATCACATATTTGTACACCATCTGTACTTTATTACACTAGGGGGCGCCCTTCTGTGTGTTTGTTTTATACCATCACAGATTCCAGTATGCACTACTAAGCACGAGTGAGTGCTGCCACACGTGTGAGTACCTGAACATCTGTTATCACATATTTGTACACCATCTGTACTTTATTACACTAGGGGGCGCCCTTCTGTGTGTTTGTTTTATACCATCACAGATTCCAGTATGCACTACTAAGCACGAGTGAGTGCTGCCACACTTGTGAGTACCTGAACATCTGTTATCACATATTTGTACACCATCTGTACTTTATTACACTAGGGGGCGCCCTTCTGTGTGTTTGTTTTATACCATCACAGATTCCAGTATGCACTACTAAGCACGAGTGAGTGCTGCCACACTTGTGAGTACCTGAACATCTGTTATCACATATTTGTACACCATCTGTACTTTATTACACTAGGGGGCGCCCTTCTGTGTGTTTGTTTTATACCATCACAGATTCCAGTATGCACTACTAAGCACGAGTGAGTGCTGCCACACTTGTGAGTACCTGAACATCTGTTATCACATATTTGTACACCATCTGTACTTTATTACACTAGGGGGCGCCCTTCTGTGTGTTTGTTTTATACCATCACAGATTCCAGTATGCACTACTAAGCACGAGTGAGTGCTGCCACACTTGTGAGTACCTGAACATCTGTTATCACATATTTGTACACCATCTGTACTTTATTACACTAGGGGGCGCCCTTCTGTGTGTTTGTTTTATACCATCACAGATTCCAGTATGCACTACTAAGCACGAGTGAGCGCTGCCACACTTGTGAGTACCTGAACATCTGTTATCACATATTTGTACACCATCTGTACTTTATTACACTAGGGGGCGCCCTTCTGTGTGTTTGTTTTATACCATCACAGATTCCAGTATGCACTACTAAGCACGAGTGAGCGCTGCCACACTTGTGAGTAACTGAACATCTGTTATCACATATTTGTACACCATCTGTACTTTATTACACTAGGGGGCGCCCTTCTGTGTGTTTGTTTTATACCATCACAGATTCCAGTATGCACTACTAAGCACGAGTGAGTGCTGCCACACTTGTGAGTACCTGAACATCTGTTATCACATATTTGTACACCATCTGTACTTTATTACACTAGGGGGCGCCCTTCTGTGTGTTTGTTTTATACCATCACAGATTCCAGTATGCACTACTAAGCACGAGTGAGTGCTGCCACACTTGTGAGTACCTGAACATCTGTTATCACATATTTGTACACCATCTGTACTTTATTACACTAGGGGGCGCCCTTCTGTGTGTTTGTTTTATACCATCACAGATTCCAGTATGCACTACTAAGCACGAGTGAGTGCTGCCACACTTGTGAGTACCTGAACATCTGTTATCACATATTTGTACACCATCTGTACTTTATTACACTAGGGGGCGCCCTTCTGTGTGTTTGTTTTATACCATCACAGATTCCAGTATGCACTACTAAGCACGAGTGAGTGCTGCCACACTTGTGAGTACCTGAACATCTGTTATCACATATTTGTACACCATCTGTACTTTATTACACTAGGGGGCGCCCTTCTGTGTGTTTGTTTTATACCATCACAGATTCCAGTATGCACTACTAAGCACGAGTGAGTGCTGCCACACTTGTGAGTACCTGAACATCTGTTATCACATATTTGTACACCATCTGTACTTTATTACACTAGGGGGCACCCTTCTGTGTGTTTGTTTTATACCATCACAGATTCCAGTATGCACTACTAAGCACGAGTGAGTGCTGCCACACTTGTGAGTACCTGAACATCTGTTATCACATATTTGTACACCATCTGTACTTTATTACACTAGGGGGTGCCCTTCTATGTGTTTGTTTTATACCATCACAGATTCCAGTATGCACTACTAAGCACGAGTGAGTGCTGCCACACTTGTGAGTACCTGAACATCTGTTATCACATATTTGTACACCATCTGTACTTTATTACACTAGGGGGCGCCCTTCTGTGTGTTTGTTTTATACCATCACAGATTCCAGTATGCACTACTAAGCACGAGTGAGTGCTGCCACACTTGTGAGTACCTGAACATCTGTTATCACATATTTGTACACCATCTGTACTTTATTACACTAGGGGGCGCCCTTCTGTGTGTTTGTTTTATACCATCACAGATTCCAGTATGCACTACTAAGCATGAGTGAGTGCTGCCACACTTGTGAGTACCTGAACATCTGTTATCACATATTTGTACACCATCTGTACTTTATTACACTAGGGGGCGCCCTTCTGTGTGTTTGTTTTATACCATCACAGATTCCAGTATGCACTACTAAGCACGAGTGAGTGCTGCCACACTTGTGAGTACCTGAACATCTGTTATCACATATTTGTACACCATCTGTACTTTATTACACTAGGGGGCGCCCTTCTGTGTGTTTGTTTTATACCATCACAGATTCCAGTATGCACTACTAAGCACGAGTGAGTGCTGCCACACGTGTGAGTACCTGAACATCTGTTATCACATATTTGTACACCATCTGTACTTTATTACACTAGGGGGCGCCCTTCTGTGTGTTTGTTTTATACCATCACAGATTCCAGTATGCACTACTAAGCACGAGTGAGAGCTGTCACATGTGTGAGTACCTGAACATCTGTTATCACATATTTGTACACCATCTGTACTTTATTACACTAGGGGGCGCCCTTCTGTGTGTTTGTTTTATACCATCACAGATTCCAGTATGCACTACTAAGCACGAGTGAGCTCTGCCACACTTGTGAGTACCTGAACATCTGTTATCACATATTTGTACACCATCTGTACTTTATTACACTAGGGGGCGCCCTTCTGTGTGTTTGTTTTATACCATCACAGATTCCAGTATGCACTACTAAGCACGAGTGAGTGCTGCCACACTTGTGAGTACCTGAACATCTGTTATCACATATTTGTACACCATCTGTACTTTATTACACTAGGGGGCGCCCTTCTGTGTGTTTGTTTTATACCATCACAGATTCCAGTATGCACTACTAAGCACGAGTGAGTGCTGCCACACTTGTGAGTACCTGAACATCTGTTATCACATATTTGTACACCATCTGTACTTTATTACACTAGGGGGCGCCCTTCTGTGTGTTTGTTTTATACCATCACAGATTCCAGTATGCACTACTAAGCACGAGTGAGTGCTGCCACACTTGTGAGTACCTGAACATCTGTTATCACATATTTGTACACCATCTGTACTTTATTACACTAGGGGGCGCCCTTCTGTGTGTTTGTTTTATACCATCACAGATTCCAGTATGCACTACTAAGCACGAGTGAGTGCTGCCACACTTGTGAGTACCTGAACATCTGTTATCACATATTTGTACACCATCTGTACTTTATTACACTAGGGGGCGCCCTTCTGTGTGTTTGTTTTATACCATCACAGATTCCAGTATGCACTACTAAGCACGAGTGAGCGCTGCCACACTTGTGAGTACCTGAACATCTGTTATCACATATTTGTACACCATCTGTACTTTATTACACTAGGGGGCGCCCTTCTGTGTGTTTGTTTTATACCATCACAGATTCCAGTATGCACTACTAAGCACGAGTGAGTGCTGCCACACTTGTGAGTACCTGAACATCTGTTATCACATATTTGTACACCATCTGTACTTTATTACACTAGGGGGCGCCCTTCTGTGTGTTTGTTTTATACCATCACAGATTCCAGTATGCACTAAGCACGAGTGAGCGCTGCCACACTTGTGAGTACCTGAACATCTGTTATCACATATTTGTACACCATCTGTACTTTATTACACTAGGGGGCGCCCTTCTGTGTGTTTGTTTTATACCATCACAGATTCCAGTATGCACTACTAAGCACGAGTGAGTGCTGCCACACGTGTGAGTACCTGAACATCTGTTATCACATATTTGTACACCATCTGTACTTTATTACACTAGGGGGCGCCCTTCTGTGTGTTTGTTTTATACCATCACAGATTCCAGTATGCACTACTAAGCATGAGTGAGTTCTGCCACACTTGTGAGTACCTGAACATCTGTTATCACATATTTGTACACCATCTGTACTTTATTACACTAGGGGGCGCCCTTCTGTGTGTTTGTTTTATACCATCACAGATTCCAGTATGCACTACTAAGCACGAGTGAGCGCTGCCACACGTGTGAGTACCTGAACATCTGTTATCACATATTTGTACACCATCTGTACTTTATTACACTAGGGGGCGCCCTTCTGTGTGTCTGTTTTATACCATCACAGATTCCAGGTAACCTCTTCTATTTGGGAAGGAGCTGCTGTGAATTCAAGAATAAAAGACCATTGGAAGCAAGTCCAAATGGACAACACTTTTTTCAGTGATTGATTCACCTATGGACTGATAAGTTATATCATTTTGTATATTTTATCACACTATATATACACTATATTTTTGTTGTATTTTGTAATCTGTTGACATTATAGGAGTGATCTAGCACTATATATATTCTGTGTATATTAGCGCCCCCTTGAGTGGTGACAGAGTATTGTCATCAGGTTTGTTACAAAATAAGGATTTAGAGTCCCTTTAACATCACGATTCACTCACAATATACCATTAGGAATTACGTACAATAAGAACATCAGTAGAACAGATTACAGCTGTCACTTTTTGGGAAGGAACAACAATGCTATACTGCTTTATATAAGTCAGCATACGTGGGAGAGAATCACAATATATACGTATATGTACATAACACACATCACACAACAACAAAGCACACATTTATATATTTAATCAGCACACAATAACAATGTTGTAAAATACAACAACAGAATGAAGATTTGCTAACTAGACAGGCAGGTTGCTAATATGATGACGTCATTATAAGCTTCAACCATACAGATTACAGCATTAGGACTGTACTGCCCCTTCTAGAAGTTTCTCACTCAATACTACAATATTACATATATGTAAATGAGAGTTTGGAAGATCATTATTATTATAGCAATTTCAATGGGACGCGTAAAATATTGACATCTCGCCAATCACTTATATATACAATATTATAGATGTCAGCCGTTACTTTATCGTTTTTAAACAATATTGCAGCAACATTGATCGATCAGATTCTATGCACATTATACACAACAATGCACTTTCATTCATGTTAGCGTGGACGTGTGCTTTTTACTATAACATCGCGTTTAATAAGTATTTGTTACACATATGAACAAACATTATGAAGATGCACTGTATATGTTACATTTTACACTTTCACATTACGATTCATTGGGGGGAAGCAAAATTTTAGCAAACACCTAAAAAAAACGCCCACTTTGAAAGCATTTGCGCCGCTCACATACAATCAAGTGTATACAATCATCACGAACACGCTACCATTGGACATTTTGCACTATAAAGCCCCCAAACAACATGGCCAAAGCGTCCCTTGTGATCGACATTGTATCAAATCGCTTTTGTGTTTTTGCATACCTTGTTACTCCTTGTGTGTTTGCTCTGCTGTTTGGCTTTGTGCTCCTTAGCTTGGCAAACATGGATGATCCGCAGTTAGTTGCTGCTGGTGCTGTTGCATGAGTGGTGTTCAATAGAATCAGGCGGGCTCTGCGTCTCCAAGAGAGACGTAGGGCTCGTCTGGTTAGAGGTCCTCCTGTTCACAGGGTGAGGCCCACCTTGGATAACATGAGTGACTTCGAGGTTTATGACAAGTATAGGCTCAATGGCGAACAGCTCATTAGCCTTTACGATGTTCTTAAACCTCATTTGGAGCCACGTAGACGTATGCGAACTGCAATCCCTGGCATGACCAAGATGCTAAGTTGCATACAAGTCCTGGCCTCTGGAAGTTTCAATCCGGAGAGGGGTACATGCATGGGCTTGCTCAGGGTACCTTCTCTGTGGTTTTTGACAACTTTCTGGATGCCATGGTACGAGTCAGTAAGCGTTACATAGGATTCCCTCAAAATGATGGTGATTGGAGGCGCCTGAAGAGGGAATTCTTTGCTATCACTCGAATGCCCAATGTCTTGGGAGCAATAGATTGCACCAATATTGTGCTGTGTGCTCCAGAAGATGACTTGCCCTTCCGAAATTGCAAACACTTCCATAGTCTCAACGTGCAGTTTGTTTGCGACGCACGGATTATGCAGGTGTGTGCGCATTTCGGCAGGGCTTGTCATGATGCCCGCATCCTCAGACAGTCGTCCCTCTGGCGGCAGTTTGAGGGCAGACAGTTTCCCCCTGGGTGGCTCGTTGGTGAGTACTTGTGCACAACATGGTTAATTAGTTAGACAATTGCCACTGTAGTCTTCAAAAACAGTTGTGTTTGTGTAATGTGCAAACTGTGCAGCTCTAGGATGCAATTTAACCATTTCTTTCTATTTCAGCAAATGTCTAGTTTTGTCTCCAGACAGATATGTAGCATGTCCAAGCTTAAATGGGCAGATAGAGAATGCGCTTTAACCATTTAATTGTCTTTCAGCAAATGTCTATTTTAGAGGATTTTCGTGTACGCAAATAAATTGTCTTTTAATATAATAATTTGAACTATAGTTTTAATATTTGTCATTTTGTTATGTTCATTATTTATAGGGGATTTGGGTTACATGAGCCGGCCTTGGCTCATTACGCCTATACGTAACCCCACGGATGAGGCACAGGAGCGCTACAATTGGGCGCACAAGCAGACTATGGCTGTAGTGGAGAGGATGTTTGAGCTCCTCAAAATGCGATTACGATGCCTAGACAGGTCTGGAGTGTCAAGGTATATGTGAAGATTAATACATATATATTATTATATTATTATATATTTGGCTAATCAGTACCAAATGATTCATTCATTCAAAATTTTTTACTTGAAACCCATATTCAATCCTCCCCCATTCAGTATGCAAAGTTAAAATGCATCCAAGTGAGGACAATAAAACATTTGCGGCTAGATCACGAGTTTTGTTGGTAAGGCTGTGCGGTGCTAATGAGCCTTTTTTTTTTTACCGCTCCCTAAAGCCAACGCTGGTATTACGAGTCTTCTGCAAGCTGGCGTTAGTCTCAGAAAAGTGAGCGTTGAGCAAAATTTAGCTCCACATCTCACCTCGATACCAGCGTTGCTTAAATCAGCGGTAAGCTGGCTAAACGTGCTCGTACACAATTTCCCCATAGAAAACAATGGGGCTGAGCTGGCTGAAAAAAAACCTAACACCTGCAAAAAAGCAGCGTTCAGCTCCTAACGCAGCCCCATTGTTTCCTATGGGGAATTTAATTTTATGTCTGCACCTAACACTCTAACATGAACCCCGAGTCTAAACACCCCTAATCTTACACTTATTAACCCCTAATCTGCCGCCCCCGCTATCATCGACATCTACATTATATTATTAACCCCTAATCTGCCGCTCCGGACACCGCCGAAACCTACATTATCCCTATGAACCCCTAATCTACTGCCCCCAACACTGCCGACACCTACATTATAGTTATTAATCCCTAATCTGCCGCCTCTGCTATCGCCGACACCTACATTATAATTATCAACCCCTAATCTGCCACTCTGGACTCCGCTGCCACTTACATTATACTAATGAACCCCTAATCTGCTGCCCCTAACATCGCCGAACCCTACATTATATTTATTAACCCCTAATCTGCCCCCCCCCACATTGCCGCAACTATATTAAACTAATTAACCCCTAATCTGCCGCTGCCAATGTCGCCACCACTATAATAAAGGTATTAACCCCTAAACCTAAGTCTAACCCTAACCCTAACACACCCCTAATTTAAATATAATTTAAATACATCTAAATAAAATAACTACAATTAAATAAATTATTCCTATTTAAAACTAAATACTTACCTATAAAATAAACCCTAAGCTAGCTACAATATAGCTAATAATTACATTATACCTAGCTTATGATTTATATTTATTTTACAGGCAACTTTGTATTTATTTTAACTAGGTATAATAGTTATTAAATAGTTATTAACTATTTAATAACTACCTAGCTAAATAAGTACAAAATTGCCTGTAAAATAAATCCTAACCTAAGTTACAATTACACCTAACACTACTCTATAAATAAATAAATTAAATAATTAAAATAAACTAATTACAATTAAATGAAATAAACTAAATTACGAGAAAAAAAAACAGGGCCTTTTGCGGGGCATTGCCCCAAAGTAATCAGCTCTTTTACCTGTAAAATAAAATACAATACCCCCTCCTGACATTACAACCCACCACCCACATACCCCTACTCTAAAACCCACCCAATCCCCCGTTAAAAAAAAATAACACTTACCCCCTGAAGATCACCCTATCCGTCTTCACCCAGCCGGGCACAAGTGGACCTCCAGACCAGCAGAAGTCTTCATCCGATCAGGGCAGAAGATGTCCTCCAGACGGCAGAAGGCTTCATCTTCTATCTTCATCCATCCAGCTAAAGCGGAGCCATCCTCTTCAATCGAAGTCCTAACGAAAAATGAAGGTTCCTTTAAATGACGTCATCCAATATGGCGTCCCTCGAATTCCGATTGGCTGATAGGATTCTATCAGCCAATCAGAAATAAGGTAGAAAAAATCTGATTGGTTGATTTAATCAGCCAATCGGATTGAAGTTAAATCCAATTGGATGATTGGATCAGCCTATAGAATTGACCTCACATTCTATTGGCTGATCCAATCTTCAATCCGATTGGCTGATAGCATCAGCAAATCAGATTTTTCCAAGATTATGCACCTACATGATATAACACAATAAACCCATATTATGCACCTACGTGATATAAACACAATAAACCCATATTATGCACCTACGTGATATAAACACAATAAACCCATATTATGCACCTACATGATATAACACAATAAACCCATATTATGCACCTACGTGATATAAACACAATAAACCCATATTATGCACCTACGTGATATAAACACAACAAACCCAGATTATGCACCTACGTGATATAACACAATAAACCCAGATTATGCACCTACGTGATATAACACAATAAACCCAGATTATGCACCTACGTGATATAACACAATAAACCCAGATTATGCACCTATGTGATATAACACAATAAACCCAGATTATGCACCTACATGATATAACACAATAAACCCAGATTATGCAACTACGTGATATAAACACAATAAACCCAGATTATGCACCTACATGATATAACACAATAAACCCAGATTATGCACCTACGTGATATAAACACAATAAACCCAGATTATGCACCTACCTGATATAACACACTAAACCCAGATTATGCACCTACGTGATATAAACACAATAAACCCAGATTATGCACCTACGTGATATAACACAATAAACCCAGATTATGCACCTACGTGATATAAACACAATAAACCCAGATTATGCACCTACGTGATATAAACACAATAAACCCAGATTATGCACCTACGTGATATAACACAATAAACCCAGATTATGCACCTACGTGATATAAACACAATAAACCCAGATTATGCACCTACGTGATATAACACAATAAACCCAGATTATGCACCTACGTGATATAACACAATAAACCCAGATTATGCACCTACATGATATAACACAATAAACCCAGATTATGCACCTACGTCATATAACACAAACCCAGATTATGCACCTACGTGATATAAACACAATAAACCCAGATTATGCACCTACGTGATATAACACAAACCCAGATTATGCACCTACGTGATATAAACACAATAAACCCAGAATATGCACCTATGTGATATAACACAAACCCAGATTATGCACCTACGTGATATAAACACAATAAACCCAGATTATGCACCTATGTGATATAACACAATAAACCGAGATTATGCACTTACGTGATATAACATAATAAACCCAGATTATGCACCTACGTGATATAAACACAATAAACCCAGACTATGCACCTATGTGATATAAACACAATAAATACAGATTATGCACCTACGTGATATAACACAAAAAACCCAGATTATGCACCTACGTGATATAACACAAAAAACCCAGATTATGCACCTACGTGATATAAACACAATAAACCCAGATTATGCACCTGCATGATATAACACAATAAACCCAGATTATGCACCTATGTGATATAACGCAATAAACCCAGATTATGCACCTACATGATATAACACAATAAACCCAGATTATGCACCTACGTGATATAACACAAACCCAGATTATGCACCTACGTGATATAAACACAATAAACCCAGATTATGCACCTATGTGATATAACACAATAAACCGAGATTATGCATTTACGTGATATAAACACATTAAACCCAGATTATGCACCTACATGATATAACACAATAAACCCAGATTATGCACCTACGTGATATAAACACAATAAACCCAGATTATGCACCTACGTGATATAAACACAATAAATACATATTATGCACCTACGTGATATAAACACAATAAACCCAGATTATGCACCTACGTGATAATAACACAATAAACCCAGATTATGCACCTACGTGATATAAACACAATAAACCCAGATTATGCACCTACGTGATATAAACACAATAAACCCAGATTATGCACCTACGTGATATAAACACAATAAACCCAGATTATGCACCTACGTGATATAAACACAATAAATACATATTATGCACCTACGTGATATAACACAAAAAACACAGATTATGCACCTACGTGATATAAACACAATAAACACAATAAATACATATTATGCACCTACGTGATATAACACAAAAAAACACAGATTATGCACCTACGTGATATAAACACAATAAACCCAGATTATGCACCTACGTGATATAACACAATAAACCGAGATTATGCACCTACGTGATATAACACAATAAACCCAGATTATGCACCTACGTGATATAACACAATAAGCCCAGATTATGCACCTATGTGATATAACACAATAAAACCAGATTATGCACCTACGTGATATAACACAATAAACCCAGATTATGCACCTATGTGATATAACACAATAAAACCAGATTATGCACCTACGTGATATAACACAATAAAACCAGATTATGCACCTACGTGATATAAACACAATAAACCCAGATCATGCACCTACATGATATAACACAATAAACCCAGACTATGCACCTATGTGATGTAACACAATAAACCCAGATTATGCACCAACGTGATATAACACAATAAACCGAGATTATGCACCTACGTGATATAACACAATAAACTGAGATTATGCACCTACGTGATATAAACACAATAAACCCAGATTATGCACCTACGTGATATAAACACAATAAACCCAGATTAGGCACCTACGTGATATAACACAATAAACCCAGATTATGCACCTACGTGATATAAACACAATAAACCCAGATTATACACCTATATGATATAAACACAATAAACCCATGTTATGCAACTACGTGATATAAACACACTAAACCCAGATTATGCACCTACGTGATATAACACAACAAACCCAGATTATGCACCTACGTGATATAACACAATAAACCCAGATTATGCACCTACGTTATATAACACAATAAACCCAGATTATGCACCTATGTGATATAACACAATAAACCCAGATTATGCACCTACGTGAAATAAACACAATAAACCCAGATTATGCACCTACGTGATATAAACACAATAAACCCAAATTATGCACCTACGAGATATAAACACAATAAACCCAGATTATGCACCTACGTGATATAACACAAACCCAGATTATGCACCTACGTGATGTAACACAATAAACCCAGATTATGCACCTACGTGATATAAACACAATAAACCCAGATTATGCACCTACGTGATATAACACAATAAACCCAGATTATGCACCTACGTGATATAACACAATAAACCCAGATTATGCACCTACGTGATATAAACACAAACCCAGATTATGCACCTACGTGATATAAACACAATAAACCCAGATTATGCACCTACGTGATATAACACAACAAACCCAGATTATGCACCTACGTGATATAACACAATAAACCCAGATTATGCACCTACGTTATATAACACAATAAACCCAGATTATGCACCTATGTGATATAACACAATAAACCCAGATTATGCACCTACGTGAAATAAACACAATAAACCCAGATTATGCACCTACGTGATATAAACACAACAAACCCAGATTATGCACCTACGTGATATAACACAAACCCAGATTATGCACCTACGTGATGTAACACAATAAACCCAGATTATGCACCTACGTGATATAACACAATAAACCCAGATTATGCACCTACGTGATATAACACAATAAACCCAGATTATGCACCTACGTGATATAACAAATAAACCCAGATTATGCACCTACGTGATATAAACACAAACCCAGATTATGCACCTACGTGATATAAACACAATAAACCCAGATTATAACACAATAAACCCAGATTATGCACCTACGTGATATAACACAATAAACCCAGATTATGCACCTACGTGATATAACACAATAAACCCAGATTATGCACCTACGTGATATAAACACAAACCCAGATTATGCACCTACGTGATATAAACACAATAAACCCAGATTATGCACCTATGTGATATAAACACAATAAACCCAGATTATGCACCTACGTGATATAAACACAATAAACCCAGATTATGCACCTACGTGATATAAACACAATAAATCCAGATTATGCACCTACGTGATATAACACAACAAACCCAGATTATGCACCTACGTGATATAACACAATAAACCCAGATTATGCACCTACGTGATATAACACAATAAACCCAGATTATGCACCTACGTGATGTAACACAATAAACCCAGATTATGCACCTACGTGATATAACACAACAAACCCAGATTATGCACCTACGTGATATAACACAATAAACCCAGATTATGCACCTACGTGATATTACACAACAAACCCAGATTATGCACCTACGTGATATAAACACAATAAAACCAGATTATGCACCTACGTGATATAACACAATAAACCCAGATTATGCACCTACGTGATATAACACAATAAACCCAGATTATGCACCTACGTGATATAACACAACAAACCCATATTATGCACCTACGTGATATAAACACAATAAAACCAGATTATGCACCTACGTGATATAACACAACAAACCCAGATTATGCACCTACGTGATATAAACACAATAAAACCAGATTATGCACCTACGTGATATAACACAATAAACTGAGATTATGCACCTATGTGATATAACACAATAAACCCAGATTATGCACCTACGTGATATAACACAATAAACCCAGATTATGCACCTACGTGATGTAACACAATAAACCCAGATTATGCACCTACATGATATAAACACAAAAAACCCAGATTATGCACCTACATGATATAACACAATAAACCCAGATTATGCACCTACGTGATATAAACACAATAAACCCAGATTATGCACCTACATGATATAACACAATAAACCCAGATTATGCACCTACGTGATATAACACAATAAACCCATATTATGCACCTACGTGATATAAACACAATAAACCCAGATTATGCACCTATGTGATATAACACAATAAACCCAGATTATGCACCTACGTGATATAACACATTAAACCCAGATTATGCACCTACGTGATATAAACACAATAAACCCAGATTATGCACCTACGTGATATAAACACAATAAACCCAGATTATGCACCTATGTGATATAACAAAATAAACCCTGATTATGCACCTACGTGATGTAACACAATAAACCCAGATTATGCACCTACGTGATATAAACACAATAAACCCAGATTATGCACCTATGTGATATAACACAATAAACCCAGATTATGCACCTACGTAATATAAACACAATAAACCCAGATTATGCACCTACGTTATATAACACAATAAACCCAGATTATGCACCTATGTGATATAACACAATAAACCCAGATTATGCACCTACGTGAAATAAACACAATAAACCCAGATTATGCACCTACGTGATATAAACACAATAAACCCAAATTATGCACCTACGAGATATAAACACAATAAACCCAGATTATGCACCTACGTGATATAACACAAACCCAGATTATGCACCTACGTGATGTAACACAATAAACCCAGATTATGCACCTACGTGATATAACACAATAAACCCAGATTATGCACCTACGTGATATAACACAATAAAACCCAGATTATGCACCTACGTGATATAACACAATAAACCCAGATTATGCACCTACGTGATATAACACAATAAACCCAGATTATGCACCTACGTGATATAACACAATAAACCCAGATTATGCACCTACGTGATATAAACACAAACCCAGATTATGCACCTACGTGATATAAACACAATAAACCCAGATTATGCACCTACGTGATATAACACAACAAACCCAGATTATGCACCTACGTTATATAACACAATAAACCCAGATTATGCACCTATGTGATATAACACAATAAACCCAGATTATGCACCTACATGAAATAAACACAATAAACCCAGATTATGCACCTACGTGATATAAACACAATAAACCCAGATTATGCACCTACGTGATATAACACAAACCCAGATTATGCACCTACGTGATGTAACACAATAAACCCAGATTATGCACCTACGTGATATAACACAATAAACCCAGATTATGCACCTACGTGATATAACACAATAAACCCAGATTATGCACCTACGTGATATAACACAATAAACCCAGATTATGCACCTACGTGATATAAACACAAACCCAGATTATGCACCTACGTGATATAAACACAATAAACCCAGATTATAACACAATAAACCCAGATTATGCACCTACGTGATATAACACAATAAACCCAGATTATGCACCTACGTGATATAACACAATAAACCCAGATTATGCACCTACGTGATATAAACACAAACCCAGATTATGCACCTACGTGATATAAACACAATAAACCCAGATTATGCACCTATGTGATATAAACACAATAAACCCAGATTATGCACCTACGTGATATAAACACAATAAACCCAGATTATGCACCTACGTGATATAAACACAATAAACCCAGATTATGCACCTACGTGATATAACACAACAAACCCAGATTATGCACCTACGTGATATAACACAATAAACCCAGATTATGCACCTACGTGATATTGTGTTTATATCACGTAGGTGCATAATCTGGGATTATTGTGTTTATATCACGTAGGTGCATAATCTGGGTTTATTGTGTTTATAACCCAGATTATGCACCTACGTGATATAAACACAATAAACCCAGATTATGCACCTACGTGATATTACACAACAAACCCAGATTATGCACCTACGTGATATAAACACAATAAAACCAGATTATGCACCTACGTGATATAACACAATAAACCCAGATTATGCACCTACGTGATATAACACAATAAACCCAGATTATGCACCTACGTGATATAACACAACAAACCCAGATTATGCACCTACGTGATATAAACACAATAAAACCAGATTATGCACCTACATGATATAACACAACAAACCCAGATTATGCACCTACGTGATATAACACAATAAACCCAGATTATGCACCTACGTGATATAACACAATAAACCCAGATTATGCACCTACGTGATATAACACAATAAACCCAGATTATGCACCTACGTGATGTAACACAATAAACCCAGATTATGCACCTACATGATATAAACACAATAAACCCAGATTATGCACCTACATGATATAACACAATAAACCCAGATTATGCACCTACGTGATATAAACACAATAAACCCAGATTATGCACCTACATGATATAACACAATAAACCCAGATTATGCACCTACGTGATATAACACAATAAACCCATATTATGCACCTACGTGATATAAACACAATAAACCCAGATTATGCACCTATGTGATATAACACAATAAACCCAGATTATGCACCTACGTGATATAACACAATAAACCCATATTATGCACCTACGTAATATAAACACATTAAACCCAGATTATGCACCTACGTGATATAAACACAATAAACCCAGATTATGCACCTACGTGATATAAACACAATAAACCCAGATTATGCACCTATGTGATATAACAAAATAAACCCTGATTATGCACCTACGTGATGTAACACAATAAACCCAGATTATGCACCTACGTGATATAAACACAATAAACCCAGATTATGCACCTATGTGATATAACACAATAAACCCAGATTATGCACCTACGTAATATAAACACAATAAACCCAGATTATGCACCTATGTGATATAACACAATAAACCCAGATTATGCACCTACGTGATATAAACACAATAAACCCAGATTATGCACCTATGTGATATAACACAATAAACCCAGATTATGCACCTATGTGATATAACACAATAAACCCATATTATGCACCTATGTGATATAACACAATAAACCCAGATTATGCACCTACGTAATATAAACACATTAAACCCAGATTATGCACCTATGTGATATAAACACAATAAACCCAGATTATGCACCTATGTGATATAAACACAATAAACCCAGATTATGCACCTACGTGATATAACACAAACTCAGATTATGCACCTATGTGATATAACACAATAAACCCAGATTATGCACCTACGCGATGTAACACAATAAACCCAGATTATGCACCTACGTGATATAAACACAATAAACCCAGATTATGCACCTATGTGATATAACACAATAAACCCAGATTATGCACCTACGTAATATAAACACATTAAACCCAGATTATGCACCTACATGATATAACACAAACTCAGATTATGCACCTATGTGATATAACACAATAAACCCAGATTATGCACCTACGTGATATAAACACAATAAAAACAGATTATGCACCTACGTGATATAACACAATAAACCCAGATTATGCACCTACGTAATATAAACACATTAAACCCAGATTATGCACCTATGTGATATAAACACAATAAACCGAGATTATGCACCTACGTAATATAAACACATTAAACCCAGATTATGCACCTATGTGATATAAACACAATAAACCCAGATTTTGCACCTATGTGATATAAACACAATAAACCCAGATTATGCACCTACGTGATATAAACACAATAAACCCAGATTATGCACCTATGTGATATAACACAATAAACCCAGATTATGCACCTACGTAATATAAACACATTAAACCCAGATTATGCACCTACATGATATAACACAAACTCAGATTATGCACCTATGTGATATAACACAATAAACCCAGATTATGCACCTACGTGATATAACACAATAAACCCAGATTATGCACCTACGTAATATAAACACATTAAACCCAGATTATGCACCTATGTGATATAAACACAATAAACCGAGATTATGCACCTACGTAATATAAACACATTAAACCCAGATTATGCACCTATGTGATATAAACACAATAAACCCAGATTTTGCACCTATGTGATATAAACACAATAAACCCAGATTATGCACCTACGTGATATAACACAAACTCAGATTATGCACCTATGTGATATAACACAATAAACCCAGATTATGCACCTACGTGATATAACACAATAAACCCAGATTATGCACCTACATGATATAACACAATAAACCCAGATTATGCACCTACGTGATATAACACAATAAACCCAGATTATGCACCTACGTGATGTAACACAATAAACCCAGATTATGCACCTACGTGATATAAACACAATAAAAACAGATTATGCACCTACGTGATATAACACAATAAACCGAGATTATGCACCTACGTAATATAAACACATTAAACCCAGATTATGCACCTACGTAATATAAACACATTAACCCCAGATTATGCACCTACGTGATATAAACACAATAAACCCAAATTATGCACCTACGTGATATAACACAATAAACCCAGATTATGCACCAACGTGATATAACACAAACCCAGATTATGCACCTACGTGATATAAACACAATAAACCCAGATTATGCACCTACGTGATATAAACACAATAAACCCAGATTATGCACCTACGTGATATAAACACAATAAACCCAGATTATGCACCTACGTGATATAAACACAATAAACCCAGATTATGCACCTATGTGATATAAACACAATAAACCCAGATTATGCACCTACGTGATATAACACAATAAACCCATATTATGCACCTACGTGATGTAACACAATAAACCCAGATTATGCACCTATGTGATATAACACAAACTCAGATTATGCACCTACGTGATATAACACAATAAACCCAGATTATGCACCTACGTGATGTAACATGATATTCACGCAACAGGTTTGTAGGTCACCGCCCTTTGCTATCTGCAGTAGAACATTTATGAATTATTAATTTCAATCTGATAAAAAAGTAACTGATAAAAGTAAACAACACAAATGACAAACTAATGCAGAGGGAAGGGTTAATAGTAGAAAAAATTCATCGATTCTATGATACTTTGGATTACATCACTGAGGGAATTTACCTCTGTTCTGCAGAGGTGTTCATTTTTGTGATACGTCACGAAGTATAACATAACTGTCCTATCACTGTACATCTCCCAAGGTGTAACAAGAAACCACACTCTGGGGGTTAGTTGGGTATGTTTTATACAGCACAAAAGCCTTTAGTAAGGTATGTTATAACCGGTACTAAGCCTTTAGTAACGTATGTTATAACCGGGCACTATGCCTTTAGTAAGGTATGTTATAACCAGGTACTAAGCGTTTAGTAACGTATGTTATAACCGGGCACTAAGCCTTTAGTAAGGTATGTTATAACCGGTACTAAGCGTTTAGTAACGTATGTTATAACCGGGCACTAAGCCTTTAGTAAGGTATGTTATAACCCGGGCACTAAGCCTTTAGTAAGGTCTGTTATAACCGGGCACTAAGCCTTTAGTAAGGTATGTTTTATACAGCACAAAAGCCTTTAGTAAGGTATGTTATAACCGGTACTAAGCGTTTAGTAACGTATGTTATAACCGGGCACTAAGCCTTTAGTAAGGTATGTTATAACCCGGGCACTAAGCCTTTAGTAAGGTCTGTTATAACCGGGCACTAAGCCTTTAGTAAGGTATGTTTTATACAGCACAAAAGCCTTTAGTAGGGTATATTATAACCGGCACTAAGCCTTTAGTAAGGTCTGTTATAACCAGGTACTAAGCATTTAGTAAAGTATGTTATAACCGGGCACTATGCCTTTAGTAAGGTATGTTATAACCAGGTACTAAGCGTTTAGTAAGGTATGTTATAACCGGGCACTAAGCCTTTAGTAAGGTATGTTATAACCTGGTACTAAGCGTTTAGTAACGTATGTTATAACCGGGCACTAAGCCTTTAGTAAGGTATGTTATAACCCGGGCACTAAGCCTTTAGTAAGGTCTGTTATAACCGGGCACTAAGCCTTTAGTAAGGTATGTTTTATACAGCACAAAAGCCTTTAGTAGGGTATATTATAACCGGCACTAAGCCTTTAGTAAGGTCTGTTATAACCAGGTACTAAGCATTTAGTAAAGTATGTTATAACCGGGCACTATGCCTTTAGTAAGGTATGTTATAACCAGGCACTAAGCGTTTAGTAAGGTATGTTATAACCGGGCACTAAGCCTTTAGTAAGGTCTGTTATAACCTGGTACTAAGCGTTTAGTAAGGTATGTTATAACCCGGGCACTAAGCCTTTAGTAAGGTATGTTATAACCCGGACACTAAGCCTTTAGTAAGGTATGTTATAACCCGGGCACTAAACCTTTAGTAAGGTATGTTATAACCCGGGCACTAAGCCTTTAGTAAGGTATGTTATAACCCGGGCACTAAACCTTTAGTAAGGTCTGTTATAACCTGGTACTAAGCGTTTAGTAAGGTATGTTATAACTCGGGCACTAAGCCTTTAGTAAGGTATGTTATAACCAGGTACTAAGCATTTAATAAAGTATGTTATAACCGGGCACTAAGCCTTTAGTAAGGTATGTTATAATGGGCACTAAGCCTTTAGTAAGGTATGTTATAACCTGGTACTAAGCGTTTAGTAAGGTATGTTATAACCCGGGCACTAAGCCTTTAGTAAGGTATGTTATAACCCGGGCACTAAGCCTTTAGTAAGGTATGTTATAACCTGGTACTAAGCGTTTAGTAAGGTATGTTATAACCCGGGCCCTAAGCCTTTAGTAAGGTATGTTATAACCAGGTACTAAGCATTTAGTAAAGTATGTTATAACCGGGCACTAAGCCTTTAGTAAGTTATGTTATAATGGGCACTAAGCCTTTAGTAAGGTATGTTATAACCTGGTACTAAGCATTTTGTAAGGTATGTCATAACCGGGCACTAAGCCTTTATTAAGGTATGTTATAACCGGGCACTAAGCCTTTAGTAAGGTATGTTATAATGGGCACTAAGCCTTTAGTAAAGTATGTTATAACCTGGTACTAAGCGTTTAGTAAGGTATGTCATAACCGGTCACTAAGCCTTTATTAAAGGGACACTGTACCCAAAATTTTTCTTTTGTAATTCAGAAAGAACATGCAATTTTAAGCAACTTTCTAATTTACTCCTATTATCAATCTTTCTTCGTTCTCTTGCTATCTTTATTTGAAAAAGAAGGCATCTAAGCTTGTTTTGGGTTCAGTACTCTGGACAGCAATTTTTTATTGGTGAAAGAATTTATCCACCAATCAGCAAGGACAACCCGGGTTGTTCACCAAAAATGGGTCGGCATCTAAACTTACATTTTTGCATTTCAAATAAAGATACCAAGAGAATGAAGAAAATTTGATAAAAGGAGTAAAATAGAAAGTTGCTTAAAATGTCATGCTCAATCTGAATTACGAAAGGAAAAATTTGGGTACAGTGTCCCTTTAAGGTATGTTATAACCGGCCCTAAGCCTTTAGTAATGCATGCTATAACCAGGTACTAAGCGTTTAGTAAGGTATGTTATAACCGGGCACTAAGCCTTTAATAAGGCATGTTATAACCGGGTACTAAGCGTTTAGTAAGGTATGTTATAACCGGGCACTAAGCCTTTAGTAAGGTATGTTATAACCGGGCACTAAGCCTTTAGTAAGGTATAGTAAGGTATGTTATAACCGGGCACTAAGCCTTTAGTAAGGTATAGTAAGGTATGTTATAACCGGGCACTAAGCCTTTAGTAAGGTACAGTAAGGTATGTTATAACCGGGCACTAAGCCTTTAGTAAGGTACAGTAAGGTATGTTATAACCGGGCACTAAGCCTTTAGTAAGGTACAGTAAGGTATGTTATAACCGGGCACTAAGCCTTTAGTAAGGTACGTTATAACCGGGCACTAAGCCTTTAATAAGGTACATATGTTATAACCAGGTACTAAGCCTTTATAAGGTATGTATGTTATAACCAGGTATTAAGCCTTTAGTAAGGTACGTTATAACCGGGCACTAAGCCTTTAGTAAGGTACAGTAAGGTATGTTATAACCGGGCACTAAGCCTTTAGTGAGGTACAGTAAGGTATGTTATAACCGGGCACTAAGCCTTTAATAAGGTACATAAGTTATAACCAGGTACTAAGCCTTTATAAGGTACGTTATAACCGGGCACTAAGCCTTTAATAAGGTACATAAGTTATAACCAGGTACTAAGCCTTTATAAGGTACGTTATAACCAGGTACTAAGCCTTTATAAGGTACGTTATAACCAGGTATTAAGCCTTTAGTAAGGTACGTTATAACCGGGCACTAAGCCTTTAATAAGGTACATAAGTTATAACCAGGTACTAAGCCTTTATAAGGTACGTTATAACCAGGTATTAAGCCTTTAGTAAGGTTTATTATAACCATGCACTAAGTCTTTAGTAAGGTATGTTATAACCGGCACTAAGACTTTAGTAAGGTTTGTTATAACCAGGTACTAAGCCTTTAGTAAGGTTTGTTATAACCAGGTATTAAGCCTTTAGTAAGGTTTATTATAACCATGCACTAAGCCTTTAGTAAGGTTTGTTATTACCAGGTACTAAGCCTTTAGTAAGGTTTGTTATAACCAGGTATTAAGCCTTTAGTAAGGTTTATTATAACCATGCACTAAGCCTTTAGTAAGGTATGTTATTACCAGGTACTAAGCCTTTAGTAAGGTTTATTATAACCATGCACTAAGCCTTTAGTAAGGTATGTTATTACCAGGTACTAAGCCTTTAGTAAGGTTTATTATAACCATGCACTAAGCCTTTAGTAAGGTATGTTATTACCAGGTACTAAGCCTTTAGTAAGGTTTGTTATAACCAGGTATTAAGCCTTTAGTAAGGTTTGTTATAACCAGGTATTAAGCCTTTAGTAAGGTTTGTTATAACCAGGTATTAAGCCTTTAGTAAGGTTTGTTATTACCAGGTACTAAGCCTTTAGTAAGGTTTGTTATAACCAGGTACTAAGCCTTTAGTAAGGTTTGTTATAACCAGGTATTAAGCCTTTAGTAAGGTTTGTTATAACCAGGTACTAAGCCTTTAGTAAGGTTTGTTATAACCAGGTATTAAGCCTTTAGTAAGGTTTGTTATTACCAGGTACAAAGCCTTTAGTAAGGTTTGTTATAACCAGGTATTAAGCCTTTAGTAAGGTTTATTATAACCGGCACTAAGACTTTAGTAAGGTTTGTTATAATCAGGTACTAAGCCTTTAGTAAGGTTTGTTATTACCAGGTACTAAGTCTTTAGTAAGGTTTGTTATAACCAGGTATTAAGCCTTTAGTAAGGTTTATTATAACCGGCACTAAGCCTTTAGTAAGGTATGTTATAACCGGCACTAAGACTTTAGTAAGGTATGTTATAACCGGCACTAAGCCTTTAGTAAGGTATGTTATAACCAGGTATTAAGCCTTTAGTAAGGTTTATTATAACCGGCACTAAGCCTTTAGTAAGGTATGTTATAACCGGCACTAAGACTTTAGTAAGGTATGTTATAACCGGGCACTAAGCCTTTAGTAAGGTATGTTATAACCAGGTATTAAGCCTTTAGTAAGGTTTATTATAACCGGCACTAAGCCTTTAGTAAGGTATGTTATAACCGGCACTAAGACTTTAGTAAGGTATGTTATAACCGGGCACTAAGCCTTTAGTAAGGTATGTTATAACCAGGTATTAAGCCTTTAGTAAGGTTTATTATAACCGGCACTAAGCCTTTAGTAAGGTATGTTATAACCGGCACTAAGACTTTAGTAAGGTATGTTATAACCGGCACTAAGACTTTAGTAAGGTATGTTATAACCGGGCACTAAGCCTTTAGTAAGGTATGTTATAACCAGGTATTAAGCCTTTAGTAAGGTTTATTATAACCGGCACTAAGCCTTTAGTAAGGTATGTTATAACCGGCACTAAGACTTTAGTAAGGTATGTTATAACCGGGCACTAAGCCTTTAGTAAGGTATGTTATAACCAGGTATTAAGCCTTTAGTAAGGTTTATTATAACCGGCACTAAGCCTTTAGTAAGGTATGTTATAACCGGCACTAAGACTTTAGTAAGGTATGTTATAACCGGGCACTAAGCCTTTAGTAAGGTATGTTATAACCAGGTATTAAGCCTTTAGTAAGGTTTATTATAACCGGCACTAAGCCTTTAGTAAGGTATGTTATAACCGGCACTAAGACTTTAGTAAGGTATGTTATAACCGGCACTAAGACTTTAGTAAGGTTTGTTATAACCAGGTACTAAGCCTTTAGTAAGGTTTGTTATAACCAGGTACTAAGCCTTTAGTAGTGTAATATCCATTCCCAGGATTAAACGCAGAACTCCTGTTTTCCTGTTTTCTGCTGTCACATTCTTACCTGAATGGTATCCGTCCCTTTAATTTCCTCTGCTGCAGCTTAATCCTTGACCACTAGAGGGCTCATCCTTTTGTGATTCCCGCTTGCTTGCACCTGTCTGGCTATAAATGGGCTGTCCCTTCCCCCATTAAGGTGCTCTGACATTATATGGATTTATTTGTATCCAGTCTGTCTGTTTCTGGGAGCCTCTCCAAACCTGTGAGTCTTGTAAACTGCAATCCAAGTACCTGTGTATCCTTCAGCCTGTTTTACAAGCCAGTACTGTGAAGTGTTAACTCAAGTCTGTGTCCTGTTATTCAAGCCAGTACTGTGAAGTGTTAATTCAAGTCTGTGTCCTGTTATACAAGCCAGTACTGTGAAGTGTTAACTCAAGTCTGTGTCCTGTTATACAAGCCAGTACTGTGAAGTGTTAACTCAAGTCTGTGTCCTGTTATACAAGCCAGTACTGTGAAGTGTTAACTCAAGTCTGTGTCCTGTTATACAAGCCAGTACTGTGAAGTGTTAACTCAAGTCTGTGTCCTGTTATACAAGCCAGTACTGTGAAGTGTTAATTCAAGTCTGTGTCCTGTTATACAAGCCAGTACTGTGAAGTGTTAACTCAAGTCTGTGTCCTGTTATACAAGCCAGTACTGTGAAGTGTTAACTCAAGTCTGTGTCCTGTTATACAAGCTAGTACTGTGAAGTGTTAATTCAACCTGCATTGTTATTCCAAGTACCTGTGTATCCTTCAGCCTGTTATGCAAGCCAGTAATGTGAAGTGTTAATTCAACCTGCATTGTTATTCCAAGTACCTGTGTATCCTGTCAAATTGCTGCTATTCCAAGTATCTGAGTTTCCTGTTACATTGCTATTCCAAGGACCTGTGTATCCTGCCTGTGTATCCTGTTACATTGCTATAACCAAGTGCCTGTGTATCTTGTTTCATTGAACTTTACCTTTGCTTCATATCAGTCTGTTCTTACTTTGTTTATCTGCATTAAAGAATCTTTGTTCTTCTGCATAATTATGCCTAGTCGAAATTCTAAGATGAAAGAGGCTGTTTTGCTTTCTGAACCAAAAAGCACCACACCTGAGCTCCAAACATGACAAGTAGGGTATGTTATAACCAGGCTGTGACGATTAAGCCTTTCCACCCAGACGTCACTATGTAGAGGGTACGGGCATGAAGGGGTTAATAGCACTAAGCCACTGGTTCCCTTAACATTTAACACTACAAAGGACCTAAAAAGGGACACCAATCCAGTTACTAATCACTACTACCACCAAAAATTTTGAATAAAAGATGTCTTGGAAACCCAATAACTCACACAACTAACAATTGGGTTACGTTCCTTTAACATTGTTTCTTCATAGTGTGAATTCAGATATTAGAGCCCAAAGACAGATATAGATTTTCTATATGTTCAACCTGTGTAACAAAAATACCAATACAGGTAACAGTACCAAAAATATCCAAAATAACAAGATATGTGCAAAGATACAGTTCTTTCAAATAAATTGGGACACAATAAACACTAAACCAATACTTCAAGAGGTCTGTGTGAGAACCTGCTTTAGTTGTTACTCCTTTTCCAAGGCAAGTTCTGCCTTCTTTCTCTGTAATATTCAGTTATAACTCAGATTTTCTTTGTCTTGTCAAGACCACCGCCCTTGTGTTAATTTATGACATCTACATACCAGTCCTTAACTCACAGTACTGTTGAAAATAATATGAATGTATGTACACAACTTATTGTAAGCATTGGGAATGTGTCATAAAAAGTAGACACTAGTTCATTCCTGACCTTTGCCTTTCTTTCTTGATATATGGTCAAACACAGTAAAACCTACAATTCTGACGTGTAGAACTGTTATTTGCTTATGTTGTAACCATATTTGTTAAAACCCTTGCATTTTTTTTAGCTAGCCAATCATGAACTGTAAATAGCCTAGATGTGAAATGTATAAATACCTAGGGACTGACCCCCCAGAGAAAACTTTGTATTGTTTCTCTCCATACTGCAGTGTGTAATCAATAAACAAACTCTTTTGAACCTGTCTTGGTCTGAAGAAGTTATTAAGTCCAGGGTGAATATATAACAAACAGTACCAAGAGAATGGGGGAGGGAGGGGGTCTTGAAACCACTGCATTCCTACACAACGATGTTACACAAAGAAAGAGCAGTTCAGATTAACCTGGCAATGCTGAGACCACAATACCACCTCTGCTGGGTTGCTGATCCAGGTATCAACTACTCCTCATGAGTGTATCATGCATGACACAGGCTCTAAGCCTTTAGTAGGGCATGTTATAACCGGGCACTAAGTCTTTAGTAAGGTATGTTATAACCAGGCAATAAGCCTTTAGAAAGGTATGGTATACCCAGCACAAAAGGGTATGTTATGTTGTATCCAGCACAAAAGCCTTCAGTAGGGTATGTTATACCCAAAACAAAAGCCATTAGTAAGGTATGTTATAACCAAGCACAAAAGCCTTTACTGGGAGATGTTATACCCAGAACAAAAACCTTTAGTAGGATATGTTATACACAGCACAAAGGCCTTTAGTATAGTATGTTATATCCAAGCACTAAGCCTTTATTAAAGGTATGTTATAAATGGGCACTAAAGCCTCTATTTATCAAGGTCTGTCGGACCTGATCCGACACTGCGGATCAGGTCCGCCAGACCTCGCTGAATACGGCGAGCAATAAGTATTGCTCGCCATATTCAGCATTGCACCAGCAGCTCACAAGAGCTGCTGGTGCAACGCCGCCCCCTGCAGACTCGCGGCCAATGGGCCGCCACCAGGGGGGTGTCAATCAACCCGATCGTACTTGATTGGGTTGATTGCTCAGAGCAGGCGGACAGGTTATGGAGCAGCGGTCTTTGTGACCACTGCTTCATAACTGCTGTTTCTGGCGAGCCTGAATGCTCGCCAGAAACACGGGGCATCAAGCTCCATTCAGAGCTTGATACATATGCCCCTAAGACTTTAGTAAAGTATGTTATAACAAGGTACTAAACCTTTAGCAAGGTATGTTATAACCGTGTAGTAAACCTTTGGTAAGGTATGTTATAACTGTGTAGTAAACCTTTAGCAAGGTATGTTATAACCGTGTAGTAAACCTTTAGCAAGGTATGTTAAACCGTGTAGTAAACCTTTAGCAAGGTATGTTATAACCGTGTAGTAAACCTTTAGCAAGGTATGTTATAACCGTGTAGTAAACCTTTGGTAAGGTATGTTATAACTGTGTAGTAAACCTTTAGCAAGGTATGTTATAACCGTGTAGTAAAACTTTAGAAAGGTATGTTATACCGTGTAGTAAACCTTTAGCAAGGTATGTTATACCGTGTAGTAAACCTTTAGCAAGGTATGTTATAACCGTGTAGTAAACCTTTGGTAAGGTATACTACACACAAAGTGACAAGGGCACTATAAAGGCAAGCACCTCAATTATGTTTATTTTCAAGATACTTTATGTATCAGTATCAGTCAAAAAAAAAATCCCCTTTGAGGAGTGGTGCTAGCATTTTGTTTCAAAGTATACAGGAAATAGGGATTTGCCCAGACCGACTGTGGAGCCAACAAAATGTCTTAAAATGTAACTTTTATTGAATGTTTAATGTAAACAATGACTTACTATGCTCAAGTATATTTTCAAATAGTTAGCATAATCCAGCATATGTCAAGCTGATAGATGTTACTAAACAATTACATATGTATAACCAGAGACAGGCTATTTTCACATAGAGGCCTAGTTATCAACGTGTCTACTTACCTGCCTTCGCCGGCCCAATATGCCTGCCTAAGCTCGCCTACGCTCGCCGCCGCGAACCTGAAAAATCTCTCCAAAGTTATCAAAAAAGCTGTCAAAAAGCCGCGTACAAAGTACGGGGCGATGAGCAGCGGACTGTGATAGTTATCACTCATCCGATCTCACTGCTCTTCGGCTTTTTTACAGCTTTATTGACAAGCTGTCACTAAGCACCCACACTAACTATACTGTTCTACCCCCTATACCGGCGCCCCCGGAGCCCCCGCAACTAAATAAAGTTATTAACCCCTAAACCTCCGCTTCTAGACCCCGCCGCAACTCTTATAAATGTATTAACCCCTAAACCGCCGCTCCCGGAGCCCACCGTCACTCTAATAAACTGATTAACCCCTAAACTGATGCTCCCGGACCCCACCGCCACCTACATAATACCTATTAACCCCTATCCTGCCCCCCCTATACCGCCGCCACCTATAATAAATTTATTAACCCCTATCCTGCCGATCCCGTACCCCGCAGAAACTAAATAAATTGTTTAACCCCTTACCCGCCGCCACCTATATTAAACGTATTAACCCCTAATCTGCCCCCCTACACCATCGCCACCTAAAAAACATTTATTAACCCCTATTCTGCCCCCCCTACACTGCCGCAACTATAATAAAATTATTAACCCCTAAACCTAAGTCTAACCCTAACACCCCCCTAACTTAAATATTAATTAAATACATCTAAATATTATAACTTTTATTAACTAACGCCTAGATTTAGAGTTCTGCGGCCAAAGGGGTGCGTTAGCTACGCATGCTTTTTTTTTCCCTGCACCTTTTAAATACCGCTGGTATTTACAGTTCACAGAAGGACTGCGTTAGGCTCCAAAAAGGGAGCATACAGGCATATTTACCGCCACTGCAACTCTCAATACCAGCGGTGCTTACGGACGCGGCCAGCTTCAAAAACATGCTCGTGCACGATTCCCCCATAGGAAACAATGGGGCCGTTTGAGCTGAAAAAAAATCTAACACCTGCAAAAAAGCAGCGTTCAGCTCCTAACGCAGCCCCATTGTTTCCTATGGGGAAACACTTCCTAAGTCTGCACCTAATACCCTAACATGTACCCCGAGTCTAAACACCCCTAGTCTTACACTTATTAACCCCTAATCTGCCGCCCCCGCTATCACTGACCCCTGCATTTTATTATTAACCCCTAATCTGCCGCTCCGTACACCGCCGCAACCTACGTTATCCCTATGTACCCCTAATCTGCTGCCCCTAACACCGCCAACCCCTATATTATATTTATTAACCCCTAATCTGCCCCCCCAACGTCGCCACTACCTACCTACAATTATAAAAATAAAGTTATTAACCCCTAAAACCGCCTCACTCCCGCCTCAAAAACCCTATAATAAATAGTATTAACCCCTAATCTGCCCTCCCTAACATCGCCGACACCTAATTTCAAGTATTAACCCCTAATCTGCCAACCGGACCTCGCCGCTACTCTAATAAATGTATTAACCCCTAAAGCTAAGTCTAACCCTAACACTAACACCCCCCTAAGTTAAATATAATTTTTATCTAACAAAATAAATCTTATTAAATAAATTAATCCTATTTAAAGCTAAATACTTACCTGTAAAATAAACCCTAATATAGCTACAATATAACGAATAATTATATTGTAGCTATTTTAGGATTAATATTTATTTTACAGGCAACTTTGTATTTATTTTAACCAGGTACAATAGCTATTAAATAGTTAATAACTAACTGAAGTCTTCTATCAAGCGGCATCTTCAATCTTCTTTCTTCCGGCTCCATCTTCATCCCGCCGACGCGGAACATCCATCCTGGCCGACGACTTCCCGACGAATGACAGTTCCTTTAAGGGACGTCATCCAAGATGGCGTCCCTCGAATTCAGCCAATCGGAATTAAGGTAGGAAAATTCTGAATGCGAGCTCAATCTGATTGGCTGATCCAATCAGCTAATCGGATTGAACTTGAATCTGATTGGCTGATTCAATCAGCCAATCAGAATTTTCCTACCTTAATTCCGATTGGCTGATAGAATCCTATCAGCCAATCGGAATTCGAGGGACGCCATCTTGGATGACATCCCTTAAAGGAACCGTCATTCGTCGGGAAGTCGTCGGCCAGGATGGATGTTCCGCGTCGGCGGGATGGACCTCTTCAGCCCCCGCTTGGATGAAGACTTCAGCTGGATGATGGACCTCTTCAGCCACCGCTTGGATGAAGACATCGCCCGGATAGGAGGAAGACTTCGGACCCTCTTCTGGACGGATCGGTGATACCCGGCGTGGTGAAGATAAGGTAGGAAGGATCTTCAGGGGCTTAGTGTTTTTTTTTACAGGCAAAAGAGCAGAATTCTTTGGGGCATGCCCCGCAAAAGGCCCTTTTAAGGGCTGGTAAGGTAAAAGAGCTTTTCATTATTTTTGAATAGGGTAGGGCATTTTTTTATTTTGGGGGGCTTTGTTATTTTATTAGGGGGCTTAGAGTAGCTTAAAATTGTTGTAATATTTTTATAATGTTTGCAAATTATTTTTTTATTTTTTGTAACAGTTCTTTTTTTATTTTTTTACTTTAGTTAGTTTATTTAATTGTATTTATTTGTAGGTATTTATATGTAATTAATTTATTGATAGTGTAGTGTTAGGTTTAATTGTAACTTAGGTTATGATTTATTTTACAGGTAATTTTGTAATTATTTTAACTAGGTAGCTATTAAAAAGTTATTAACTATTTAATAGCTATTGTACCTAGTTAAAATAAATACAAAGTTGCCTGTAAAATAAATATAAATCCTAAAATAGCTACAATATAATTATTCGTTATATTGTAGCTATATTAGGGTTTATTTTACAGGTAAGTATTTAGCTTTAAATAGGATTCATTTATTTAATAAGAGTTAATTTATTTCGTTAGATAAAAATTATATTTAACTTAGGGGGTGTTAGTGTTAGGGTTAGACTTAGCTTTAGGGGTTAATACATTTATTAGAGTAGCGGCGAGGTCAGGTCGGCAGAATAGGGGTTAATACTTGAAGTTAGGTGTTGGTGATGTTAGGGAGGGCAGATTAGGGGTTAATACTATTTATTATAGGGTTAGTGAGGAGGATTAGGGGTTAATAACTTTATTATAGTAGCGGTGAGGTCCGGTCGGCAGATTAGGGGTTAATAATTGTAGGTAGGTGGCGGGCGACGTTGGGGGCGGCAGATTAGGGTTTAATAAATATAATATAGGGGTCGGTGGTGTTAGGGGCATCAGATTAGGGGTACATAGGGATAATGTAGGTTGCGGCAGTGTGCGGTCGGCAGATTAGGGGTTAAAAAAATTATTAGATGTAGGGGGCCTCGGTTTAGGGGCACATAGGTAGTTTATGGGTGTTAGTGTACTTTAGAGCACAGTAGTTAAGAGCTTTATGAACCGGCGTTAGCCCAGAAAGCTCTTAACTCCTGGCTTTTCTCTGTGGCTGGAGTTTGGTCGTTAGAGTTCTAACGCTCACTTCAGCCAAGACTCTAAATACCGGCGTTAGAAAGATCCCATTGAAAAGATAGGCTACGCAATTGGCGTAGGGGGATCTGCGGTATGGAAAAGTCGCGGCTGGAAAGTGAGCGTTAGACCCTTTCCTGACTGACTCTAAATACCAGCAGGCGGCCAAAACCAGCGTTAGTACCCCCTAACGCTGGTTTGGACAGCTAACGCAGAACTCTAAATCTAGGCGTATATTAATCCTATTTAAAACTAAATACTTACCTTTAAAATAAACCCTAATATAGCTACAATATAAATAATAATTACATTGTAGCTATTTTAGGATTTATATTTATTTTACAGGTAACTTTGTATTTATTTTAGCTAGTTAGAATAGTTATTAAATAGTTATTAACTATTTAATAACTACCTAGCTAAAATAAATACAAATTTACCTGTAAAATAAATCATAATCTAAGTTACAATTAAACCTAACAATACACTATCATTAAATTAATAAAATAAATTACTGTTATGGTTCTTACAATCTGGAGAGGAGTACAGCGGATGCAAACGGGTTTGTTTGAGAGCAGAGATCTGGAGGAATGGAGGAGCTGCAGCGTGGAGATGGCGTGTGACGTCACCGCAAGGAGTTCCGATGTGAGAAACAGCTGACAGGCAGCAGAGCGTACTCGGTTCCGTCTTTGCAGTGCTAGGGCTAGTGAAGCAGGAATTCACATAGAGGCTAAGGGAGAAGACTGTAGAAGGAATACCACGGTCCAATACCAAGCGCTGTGGAAGGTGAGAGGAGGCCTTTTATAGAGCTGTAGAGTGTGTTTGTTATTTAAAGGTACAGTAACTGGTACACAGGTATATGTCTATAGCATAAGGAAGGAGATCATGACAGGACACCCCCTTCAAGGAGCCACTCCGGGGCTCATGGTCTCGGATGGTCAGGATTCTGCTGATGGAATCTAGATACAAGACGTGGGGCAGAGATGTTACTCACCGGTTCCCAAGAGTCGTCCTCCTCTTTGTAACCCTTCCATCGTATGAGGTACTGCAGAACACCTTGGAACTTCCTGGAATCCAGAATAGAATGAACCTCATACTCAATGTTTGGGTCGATGGAGACAGGTGGCAGAGATTGTAGGGCAAGAGGTTTCCGAACTGCTCGATATGGTTTCAGGAGAGCAACATGGAAAGTTGGATGGATTTTAAGCGTGTTGGGTAACTGAAGTCTTACGGCATTGCTGTTTATGATTTTGATAATAGGGAAAGGACCAATATATAGATGTGAGAGCTTCCTAGATGGGGTGTTGAGACGTAAATTCTTTGTGGATAACCAAACAAGATCTCAGATGGCATACAATGGTGAGGGAATTCTGGTTTTATCGTAATATCTTTTGTGGGTATTTTTTGCATCCTCAATAGCTAGTCGTACTGAAGTGAAATTTGAGGTGATGGTATGTGAAAGATCATTGATATGAGCTGATCTACTATTTCCAGGTAATATCTGGAAACTTGGGTGATAACCGTAATTAACAAAAAACGGGGTCTGTTTAGTTGTAGAATGAACTGTGTTATTGAATATGAATTCTGCGAAGGGTATAAGAGTGGACCAAGAGTTCTGGTTGGAATGACAGTAGGTTCGTAAGAATTGTTCTACCCATTGGTTACACCTCTCAGTTTGACCATTAGTCAGTGGATGGTATGAGGATGAGAGTCTTTTGTCTATCGAAAATCTATTGCAGAATTCTGTCCATAGTGCGCTAGTGAACTGGGAGCCTCGATCTGTAAGAATTCTTTGAGGTAATCCATGTAGCCGAAAAACATTGGTGAGGAGGATTTGTATTGTTTCAGCGGCTGTGGGGAGCTTGTGATATTGTACAAGATGTATCATTTTACTAAACAGGTCTACAATTACAACAATGGTATTGTTGTTTGATGACCTGGGTAGATCTACTATGTAGTCTAATGCTATGTCAGCCCATGGTCTAGTTGGAGTTGAGATTGGAAGTAGTAAACCATAAGGTCGGTGTTTAGATCGTTTAGATGTAGCACATGTTGAACAACTATTTACGTAGTTTATTACATCTGTTGTCATAGAAGGCCACCAATAAGATCGTTTTAGCATCTCCTGAGTTTTGTATATACCACTGTGTACAGCTAAGTACGAATCATGAGCGGAATGGAGAAGGGTATCTCTAATGGATGGTGGTACATACAGTTTCCCGTTATGATGAAATAAGGCATCTGAGTTTAGTTGTAACTGATGATGAGGCTTGTTCAGGTCGTTTTGTTGTTCTTGTCTGAGTAGATCGGTAGAATCGATAAGGAATAGTAGGAACTTCTCCTTGGGTATCACGGACTGAGGTGTATGAATGTAGGCGTCTTTTATAGGTAATCAGGAATGGGCATCCGCTTTACCATTTTTATTTGCAGGTCTGTATGTTATGAGAAAATCGAATCTGGAGAAGTACAGGTTCCATCGAACCTGTCTGGCGGTGAGAATTTTAGTTGATTTCAAATACTGCAAGTTCCGATGGTCAGTATACACGACCATCCTTATCTCCTACTGGGTAATGCGTCTCAGGTAAGGTTAAACATCTGGAGTAGAAAGCGACTGGATGGAGGGGTTATTGTAGTTGTTCTCTTTGGGAAAGAATAGCTCCGATTGCGAAGTCGGAAGCGTCAACCTCTAAAACGTATTGAAGCTGATTATTGGGGTATCGTAAAATTGGAGCTGTAGTGAATTTCTTCTTTAGAAGATCAAAGGCAGTTTGTGACTCTTGTGTCCAAAGGAAATGGTTGTCTTTAGTTAAGTTGGTAAGAGGTTTTGCTATACTAGCGAAGTTATGTATAAACTTACGGTAGAAGTTTGAAAAGCCCAGGAAACTCTGGACTTGATTCCTGTTACTAGGCCTTGGCCAATTGAGAATGGTTTCTATCTTTGTGTTGTCCATTTGAATACCTTTTTCAGAGATCTGATATCCCAAGAAAGTGATTGTATGGGAATTGAAAATGCATTTCTCTGCTTTAGCGTAAAGGGAGTGACCTCTTAAGCGAGAAAGAACTTGTCTTACATGGTTAACGTGTTCACTGGGTGTTTTCGAGTATATCAAGATGTCATCAAGGTAAATAACTACAAAAACATCCAGGATATCACTAAAAACGTCATGTATGAAGCGCTGAAAGGTGGCTGGGGCATTGCAGAGACCGAATGGCATGGCGGTGTACTCGTAAAGTCCATAACGAGTACGGAACGCAGTCAGCCATTTGTCTCCTGCCCTCATACGGATAAGGTTATAAGCCCCCCTAAGGTCAAGTTTCGTAAAAATGGTGGAACCTTCTAATCTTTCGATTAACTGAGAGATGAGAGGGAGGGGGTAACGATTTTTAATGGTAACCTTATTTAACTGCCTATAATCTACTATTGGCCTTAATGTTCCATCTTTGTTTTTTACGAAAAACATCCCCGCAGCTGCGGGTGAGGTTGATGGGCGTATGAACCCCTTCCTGAGATTATCATCTAGATATGATTTCAGATGTTGCAACTCAGGGGTTGACATGGGGAATACGTGGCCACAAGGTATGACTGCTCCAGGTAAAATGTCAATAGGGCAGTCATAAGCACGATGTGGCGGTAGATTCTCGGATTCTTTTTTATTAAAGACATCCGAGAAATCTGAGTAGTCCTGTGGGATGTTGTGATCCTGAGTGTCAGGAATGGGTTGTAGGAGTAGAGTAGGAAAACAAGTAGTGGAGCAGTATTTTGATGTGAATTGTAATGTGAGAGTAGATGTGAGGATCATGTATACGTAACCATTGTAAGCCCAGTATTATAGGGAAAGCTGGGGATGTGATCACATCAAAAGAGATGTATTCTCTATGGTGGTCTTGTGTTGTAACTAGTAGTGGTATAGTCTCGAATAATACGGGTCCTGTCGATAAAACCTCCCCATCTATTCCCCTTAAAGGTACGGGACACAATTTCTTTATGAGTGGAATTTTATTCAAACTAGTGAAACACACATCTATATATGAGGCAGTAGCACCAGAATCAAGAATCCCTGTGACGTTGACTCGAAGTTGTTCCCACTGTAACGAGAGGGACAGTTTACAATAATTGGAGGAATTACTATCTGCATTAAGGGAATGATATATGTGAGAATTCTTACCATGTTTTTGCCTTTGTAGGATTGGACATGCATTTACGAGGTGTTCATCAGAGGCGCAGTACATACATAAGTTATGTGAGCATCTTCTGAGTTTCTCCTGATTAGACAACGGCCCTTTAAGGAACCCAATGTCCATGGGCTCACTGGTATTCTTTGGTGGAGCATAACTAGGACTTATGTTTGTAGATCTTTTAGCATTGCTGTCATGGGAACCCTCTCGTGTTGCCTCTCTCGAAGGTGTCTATCAATACTAATGCTGAGGTTTATTAGTTCTTCTAAGGTCGCTGGTAACTCTGTGCGTGAAAGTTCATCCTTTATGGCGTCAGAAAGACCCAAGCGGTACTGGTTTCTTAACGACAGGTTGTTCCACTGAGTGTCTTTCGCCCACCTCTTAAAGTCAGAAATGTAATCCTCTACATCCCTTCTCCTCTGCTTTAGGGATCTCATGGCCGTTTCAGCCGTCAGTTGCTTATATGGGTCGTCATATAACTGGCCCAAAGCAGAGAAGAAGGACTCCAGAGAATTTAAGATTTCATCATTACTTTCTAGGAAGATATTCGCCCAACTTCTGGGTTCTGCTCTCAAGTAAGAAATAGTAGTCATAACCTTGACTCTATATGTTGGGTATGTATAAGGTTTTAAGGTAAAGAGTAATAAACAAGAATTTTTAAAGTCACCTGTGAAAACATCAGGTAAGCTAACCTGGGGTTCTTGGAAACGTGATTTAGTTTCCACATAATCTTTAATGTAGGCTTTTAAAGCTCCATTTTCTTGCTTTAGGGAGTTAAGCCCATCTGTTAACAAATCCACTCTTTGGGTGAGAGCTTGAATTTGATTTGACATCTCAGCTGGGTCCATTTTTTATTCAGGCTTGGTATTCTGTGATGGTTCTTACAATCTGGAGAGGAGTACAGCGGATGCAAACGGGTTTGTTTGAGAGCTGAGATCTGGAGGAATGGAGGAGCTGCAGCGTGGAGATGGCGTGTGACGTCACCGCAAGGAGTTCCGATGTGAGAAACAGCTGACAGGCAGCAGAGCGTACTCGGTTCCGTCTTTGCAGTGCTAGGGCTAGTGAAGCAGGAATTCACATAGAGGCTAAGGGAGAAGACTGTAGAAGGAATACCACGGTCCAATACCAAGCGCTGTGGAAGGTGAGAGGAGGCCTTTTATAGAGCTGTAGAGTGTGTTTGTTATTTAAATGTACAGTAACTGGTACACAGGTATATGTCTATAGCATAAGGAAGGAGATCATGACAATTACCTACAAATAACTACAATTAAATACAATTAAATAAACTAACTAAAGTACAAAAAATTAAAAAAAACTAAGCTACAAAAAATAAAAAAAATAAGTTACAAACATTTAAAAAATATTACAACAATTTTAAGCTACTTACACCTAATCTAAGCCCCCTAATAAAATAACAAATCCCCCCAAAATAAAAAAAAATGCCCTACATTAAAAAGTTAACAGCTCTATTACCTTACTAGCCCTTAAAAGGGCCTTTTGCGGGGCATGCCCCAAAGAATTCCGCTCTTTTGTCTGTAAAAAAAAATACAACCCCCCCAACATTAAAACCCACCACCCACATACCCCTAATCTAACCCAAACCCCCCTTAAATAAACCTAACACTACCCCCCTGAAGATCATCCTACCTTTAGCCATCTTCAGCCAGCCGACCACCGATGGAACAGAAGAGGAGATCCGCAGCGGCCAAAGTCTTCATCCAAGGGGCGCTGAAGAAGTCTTCCATCCGATTGAAGTTATCATCCAAGGGGTGCTGAAGAAGTCTTCCTTGAATCTGATTGGCTGATTCCATCAGCCAATCAGAATTTTCCTACCTTAATTCCAATTGGCTGATAGAATCCTATCAGCCAATCGGAATTCGAGGGATGCCATCTTGGATGACGTCCCTTAAAGGAACCTTCATTCTTCAGTTGGAAGCTTGATAGAAGACTTCACCCGGATTATGGATCGCCAGCCCCCGCTTGGGCTTGGATGAAGACTTCGGAGGCTTGGATCAAGACTTTGGAGGACAGATCGGTGAACCTGGCATGGTGAAGATAAGGTAGGAAGATCTTCAGGGGCTTAATGTTAGGTTTATTTAAGGGGGGTTTGGGTTAGATTAGGGGTATGTGGGTGGTGGGTTGTAATGTTGGGGGGGGTATTGTATGTTTTTTTTTACAGGCAAAAGAGCTGAATTATTTGGGGCATGCCCCGCAAATGGCCCTTTTCAGGGCTGGTAAGGTAAAAGAGCTTTTAACTTTTTAAATTTAGAATAGGGTAGGGCATTTTTTTATTTTGGGAGTCTTTGTTATTTTATTAGGGGGCTTAGAGTAGGTGTAATTAGTTTAAAATTGTTGTAATATTTTTCTAATGTTTGTAAATATTTTTTTATTTTTTGTAACTTAGTTCTTTTTTATTTTTTGTACTTTAGTTAGTTTATTTAATTGTAGTTATTTGTAGGTATTGTATTTAATTAATTTATTGATAGTGTAGTGTTAGGTTTAATTGTAACTTAGGTTAGGATTTATTTTACAGGTAATTTTGTAATTATTTTAACTATTTTAGCTATTAAATAGTTCTTAACTATTTAATAGCTATTGTACCTGGTTAAAATAAATACAAAGTTGCCTGTAAAATAAATATTAATCCTAAAATAGCTACAATATAATTATTCGTTATATTGTAGCTATATTAGGGTTTATTTTGCAGGTAAGTATTTAGCTTTAAATAGGAATAATTTATTTAATAAGAGTTAATTTATTTCATTAGATTTAAATTATATTTAAGTTAGGGGGGTGTTAGTGTTAGGGTTAGACTTAGCTTTAGGGGTTAATACATTTATTATAGTAGCGGTGTGGTCCGGTCGGCAGATTAGGGGTTAATTATTATAGGTAGGTGGAGGCGACGTTGGGGGCGGCATATTAGGGGTTAATAAATATAATATAGGGGTCGGCTGTGTTAGGGGCAGCAGATTAGGGGTACATAGGTATAATGTAGGTTGCGGCGGTGTACGGAGCGGCAGATTAGGGGTTAAAAAAATATATGCAGGTGTCAGCGATAGCGGGGGCGGCAGATTAGGGGTTAATAAATATTATGTAGGTGTCGGTGGTATTAGGGGCAGCAGATTAGGGGTACATAGGGATAACGTAGGTTGCGGCCGTGTGCGGTCAGCAGATTAGGGGTTAAAAAATTTAATAGAGTGGCGGCGATGTGGGGGGACCTCGGTTTAGGGGTACATAGGTAGTTTATGGGTGTTAGTGTACTTTAGAGCACAGTAGTTAAGAGCTTTATAAAACGGCGTTAGCCCAGAAAGCTCTTAACTCCTGACTTTTTTCTGCGGCTGGAGTTTTGTCGTTAGATTTCTAACGCTCACTTCAGCCACGACTCTAAATACCGGCGTTTGAAAGATCCCATTGAAAAGATAGGATACGCAAATGGCGTAGGGGGATCAGCGGTATGGAAAAGTCGCGGCTCCAAAGTGAGCGTTAGACCTTTACCTACACGACTCTAAATACCAGCGGTAGCCCAAAACCAGCGTTAGGAGCCTCTAACGCTGGTTTTGACGGCTAACGCCAAACTCTAAATCTAGCCGTTTATTTGTTTCTTTATAGGTATCGTTTTTGGACGTTTTTATCACTTTTGGGACATTTTAAACCGTTAGAGCAATTGTGACAGAGCTTCCAGCTATATACATTCACTGTTTATTGTGGTTTCATTGTTTTACACCGCAGGACACTCTCCTAAACCACACATTTGATTGCTGGATATATTTGAAACACACTTTTTTCATTTGGGGATTATCTTCAACCAATTCTATAACTTTCGAACTTCATTTGGGGACTTTATTTTGACACTTATTTTTGAAGCTTATTCACAACTAAGAGGAATTATTCATTAAAGAGGATTTTGACAGATATTTTACCACTAGTCGTCACTCACATTACTACACGATTTTAGAAATTTGTATTTGTTTTTATTTTTTATATTCTAGATAGTATTGTCATTTGATAGCCCATTGATTTTATACATTGTTTTAATTTCCTATTGTTTTATGCCATTGTGTATTTTGTATCATGGATCCATGAATTTAATATGTGCAGATAGATTGTTTATAATAAATTGTACCATTTTTATATCCCGAATTTAATATTCTATTTCAATAATCTATTGCATATTTTATTATTGCATATCGTTATTATTGCTTAACGTTGCATTTCCCACGTGGGCCTGACCATCCTATCTTATTCCCCTCTGCCTTTCGGTTAGGCACCTGAGGGACTCCACACTATTATGTTATAACTAGCACTAAGCCTTCAATAGGGTATGGTATAACCGTGTAGTAAGCCTTTATTAAGGTATGTTATAACCGGCACTAAGCCTTTAGTATGCTATGTTATAACCGGGCACTAAGCCTTTAGTAGGGTATGTTATAACCGTGTAGTAAACATTTAGTAAGGTATGTTATAACCAGACACTAAGCCTTTAGTAAGGTATGTTATAAGCGGGCACTAAGCCTTTAGTAAGGTATGTTTTAACAGTGTAGTAAACTTTTAGTAAAGTATGTTATAACCAGGCACTAAGTCTATATGTTATAACCGTGTTGTACGCCTTTAGTAAGGTATGTTATAACCAGACACTAAGCCTTTAGTAAGGTATGTTATAACCAGGCACTAAGCCTTTAGTAAGGTATGTTATAACCGTGTTGTACGCCTTTAGTAAGGTATGTTATAACCAGGCACTAAGCCTTTAGTAAGGTATGTTATAAGCAGACACTAAGCCTTTAGTAAGGTATGTTATAACCAGGCACTAAGCCTTTAGTAAGGTATGTTATAACCGTGTTGTACGCCTTTAGTAAGGTATGTTATAACCAGGCACTAAGCCTTTAGTAAGGTATGTTATAACCGGCACTAAGGCTTTAGTAAGGTATGTTATAACCGGCACTAAGGCTTTAGTTAGTATGTTACAACCGTGTTGTAAGCCTTTAGTAAGGTATGTTATAACCAGCACTAAGGCTTTAGTAAGGTATGTTATAACCATGTTGTAAGCCTTTAGTAAGGTATGTTATAACCAGGCACTAAGCCTTAAGTAAGGTATGTTATAACCGGCACTAAGGCTTTAGTAAGTATGTTACAACAGGCACTAAAGCTTTAGTAAGTATGTTACAACAGGCACTAAAGCTTTAGTAAGGTTTGTTATAACCATGCACTAAGGCCCCGATGATTGAAAGTGCAGCAAGGTAACATGATATTCAAAAGGGATTTGTTGAGAAAAGCAGCAAAATATTCAAAAGGGCTGACAGTACTAGTAGTATTCTTGGTTTATTTGGGTGTTCCATACTGTTGAAAGGCAGCATCGCTGAGAGGCGTTTTACTAAACATTGCACTAAGTAGCAATGCTTCTATGATATCTGTAATATATTCAAAATAGCATCACCACCTAAATTACAGGTGTAATATGTGTGTAAATCATCCCTTTACACAGTATTGTATGACAATACAATTTACATTTGTACAGGACCTCAGCCTCCTACATACACAAGCAAATTAAACATATATCATATACCCCTAATCCCCCAACTCATATGGGTGTATTATTGATATGTATAAAGATTGTTTTATATATATGTATATATATATATATATATATATATATATATATATATATATATATATATATATATATATATATATATAATCAGAGAAAAGAAGTTCAATAAACTGCACAAAATGGTGTAAAACTATAAACAAGATTCAGCATGATATATATTTCCTTCCTGTTATATGTGAAAGTTCACTTGGTAGTACAATATCAAACTGCAATGATGCAAACAAACAGAGGCAGACTCTATCCCCGGTGTTACTGACACTAGCGGTGCTTGGTGGGACCTCCTAGAGCAATCCGTGCCCAATTACAGCGATATGCTGTGCCCACTCACCGCTCTCCTAGTGCCTCCAGCGTCTGGAAAAACCACCGTGATCTCCGAAATCCTTTGGCTCTCTGCTTGTTCGAATACGGCGTTCCGCCGTGGTGCCGGGAGGAGTGTCCTCTCACGTGACCTCGTCACGGCCAATCAACTTAGTTGCTGTCGTAACCAGGCAACAGCATAGGTGAATCCAGCGTGTCAACAGGTAGTGCTAAATCTGCAAGCTTCTCCTTGCACTAGGGAATCCTGGTGCAAATTTTAGGCAGCGATAAAGAACTTTGATCCCAGGCGAGGTAATTAAAAGCACAAAAAGTCTTTATTCAATTCCACTTGTGGTAAAAGCATAAGGAGGTACCAAAACACATAAAAAGAATATTCACACGAAAGCATAGGCTAACATGTTTCGGCCTGATGCCGTAGTCGTAGCTGGAGTAATGCAAGCGTGTGAAGCATTTAAAGGGACATCTGTTCAGTGATAGGTCACATAAAAACCAATCATGAACCTTCATTTTAAGTGTGTGTAATCAAACAATTAACCCGTTAGTTACCAGAATGATACATAGAATACATTACACATCGTATTAACTTAGTTACAAGATGCATTCTTAAATTATAGACATTTTAGCCAGAAAGACAATTGCATAAGTAATATACGTAAACTTTTAAACTTAAGTGCTATGTGATACAATGTAAATATGAATCAAATAAATCGAGTCAAAGGGAGCAATACAAGGGGAGCAATACAAAAAGTTTTATTTTAGCTCTACACGGAATTGAGCCTTTTCAATTTATTTATTATCATTTCCATGCATATGATATTCCATTCCATATGCAGAATATTGTCCATTTTACCAAGCTATATAGACTCGTAATTGTCCCTGTTTGCACATATACAAATGTATAAGCAATTGTATTGCTCCCCTTGTATTGCTCCCTTTGACTCGATTTATTTGATTCATATTTACATTGTATCACATAGCACTTAAGTTTAAAAGTTTACGTATATTACTTATGCAATTGTCTTTCTGGCTAAAATGTCTATAATTTAAGAATGCATCTTGTAACTAAGTTAATACGATGTGCAATGTATTCTATGTATCATTCTGGTAACTAACGGGTTAATTGTTTGATTACACACACTTAAAATGAAGGTTCATGATTGGTTTTTATGTGACCTATCACTGAACAGATGTCCCTTTAAATGCTTCACACGCTTGCATTACTCCAGCTACGACTACGGCATCAGGCCGAAACATGTTAGCCTATGCTTTCGTGTGAATATTCTTTTTATGTGTTTTGGTACCTCCTTATGCTTTTACCACAAGTGGAATTGAATAAAGACTTTTTGTGCTTTTAATTACCTCGCCTGGGATCAAAGTTCTTTATCGCTGCCTATATATATATTGTTACTAGGGCGAGGGAGCACTCAGATTATATATGGGTATTAAGTTATGTGCTGGCAATCCAAAATTAAATATATAACAAATTAGATAGAAAGAGCTCTACCAAATCTAGAGAGCTAAAGCGGATGTCAGGCCGCACCATACACAACCCTCACAATATAAATAGAAACGATATCCTAAACAGGTATGCTGGACATATACATATTTATTAAAAACATAGCCATAAACAAATGCTGGAGGAATAGCAAATAACAAAATACAAGTGTAGTGCACTACTGAAATATGATTCTTGCTAGCATATTAAAGATTAGAGCCAGCTCATGAGAAAGTTCATCTCTGCTGCCGGGCACTTGAGTGTAAAAACACGCTCCGATTATTAATAAACAGAATGTCGTCCTTGATTCCCCTTAATGATTATGTATCTTATCCGGTACCGGATTCTGAATAATGATATGAGAGTCAAAGTGTGGCAATTCACTGTTAAATGCTCCAATCGCATATGCAGATATTACAGAAATCTTCAGGGTGCAAGGCTTATTGCTGCACAGCTTACCTTCGCTATCTTCACACACTCAGCGGGTATTACCTGACAGGATCTCTTCCGCGGTGTGTCTTACTGCGATGTATACGGCCTATGCAGCTCTTCACTTGCCCAAACACTTGGAATCGATATCGCTAACTTCACAGCACTTTCACCATGCTGGCGTCCTCCACGCTGTGTCTTGTTCAAAACATTACGCGTTTCGCCCCTCCCCCTTTCCGGGCTGAACTCAGGGCTTCATCAGATGTGTCAAATTAGACAACTGAACAGGTTTTTAAACACTGGTGCAGATACAATGTTACAACCCCTTCTAAAATTTAAAGGGGATAATGTTATGCATGTTGAATTCAATGGCTACAAATTGTTAACGGCATTAATTTATATACAACTAAACTATACAAATTAGGCTATTCACGAATTCCCAAATTATTGGAAATGACATTAAACAAGATGGTATTCAGCACAAATCCACTTTCACATTAAGAAGCAAATATGTAATTACTATACCATACATTACTACATAATATAATGCTTACTCTTAAAACACATGATGAATCTTGTGTTTTATCACAATGTTGTGTAGATACAAGAAATATTTACAGAAAACAAGAAAATTCAATTTTTTCATTCAAGCCCAGGGGAGAGAGGGTATTGAGTCTATACATCCAACGTGACTCGTGTTGGAGTAATAATTGATCAACATTACCTCCTCTTCTCCTTGGCTTGATATGCTCAATACCCAGTACTCTTAGGTGAGAGAAGTCAGAATTATGCATTTTTTGGAAATGTCTGGCCACTGGGCTATCTGACTCCTTATCCTTAATGCTATCTCTGTCTTCTCTCACCCTTTCCTTTAATTCTCGTGTTGTTTTCCCAATGTAACATGTGGGACACGAGCAGTGTAACATATAAATAACATTTGTGGTGTTACAGATTATTCTTTCATTTATGTGGTAAGACCTTTCTGAATATTCAGTGCAAAAACTTGAGGCTTTAACTATGTACTTACAGTACACACATCTGCCACAAGGTTCGCATCCCTTCCTAGTTTGTGCTTGTGTTAGTCAGTTTTTGGGGGGGTGTGGACTAATCTATCTTTAATGCTTGGTGCTCTCTTTGCTGTGAGCAAGGGGTATTTTGAAATATATTTGGCAATTGAACTATCATTAGACAAAATGTGCCAATGTTTGTTAAGAATGTCACATAGTTTATTCCAATGGGAATTATATTTAGTAATAAGACGAATTTCAGTGTCTCCCTTAGACTTTTCAACTGCTTTATATAGTAATTCATTTCTTGGTTTCTGCCTAGCTCTCAGCCAACCTTTTCTCACTTGATTTCTGGAGTAACCTCTCTGAAGAAACCTCTAAGCCATATCACTTGCCTGGCTTTCAAAATCTGGCTCAGTTGAACAGCATCTCTTGAGCCTCAAGAACTGTCCCACTGGAATGCCATTTTTTAACACTTCAGGATGAGGACTGGAGGCATTTAACAAATTATTAGTTGCTGTTTCCTTTCGAAATACTTTGGTTTTTAATGATCCATTTTCAATAGTCAATTTGAGATCCCAAAAGGTGGCTTCCTTGTCACTAATTTGATGAGTTAGGAACAAATTCCTATTGTTTTTGTTCAATATCTCAACAAATTTATTAGCCGACTCTACATCCCCCTTCCACAATACTAGGATGTCATCCACAAAGCGCAGCCATAGGGCGACATAAGCCTCCAGCCATACATCCAGTTCCTGGAAAACATCAACTGCTTCCCAGACGCCTAGGTGTAAACAGGCATAGGTGGGGGCGCACGCCGCACCCATGGCTGTGCCTCTTAACTGCCTGTAGAACTTACCATCAAACATAAATATATTTTTAGTTAACACAAATTCCAGTAATTTTAGTAGAGTAGTGTTTCTCATGAGCCGGCTCTAATCTTTAATATGCTAGCAAGAATCATATATCAGTAGTGCACTACACTTGTATTTTGTTATTTGCTATTCCTCCAGCATTTGTTTATGGCTTTGTTTTTAATAAATATGTATATGTCCAGCATACCTGTTTAGGATATCGTTTCTATTTATATTGTGTGGGTTGTGTATGGTGCGGCCTGACATCCGCTTTAGCTCTCTAGATTTGGTAGAGCTCTTTCTATCTAATTTGTTATATATATATATATATATATATATATATATATATATATATATATATATATATATATATATATATATATATATATATATATATATATATATATATATATATATATATATATATATATATATATATATATGTATATATATATATATATATATATATATATGTATTGCATGGTGTAATGTTAGAATATGTATGTAAACTTTTTATGTGTAATTGTAAAAGTCTTGTATTTTTTTCCTTAAGGCGTGTTTTCTTATTTATTTTAAAAAGGTGATTGCACATTCGGAATATTTGTATTTGATATTATTGCAATCGCGTGAACGTGTTTTACTTATAATATTGCAATTGCACTTTAGCAAACCTGTATTATATATATATATATATATATATTAATATCAATATAGAACATGTTTGCTACAGTGTGATCGCAATATTTATACTTCATAATATTGCGCAAATACATTCTCAATATTATGAAAGATGAATACTGCGAACGCGCAATCACATTCTTAAAAAAGTTTAAATAAAACTTGCCTAAGGACAAAATACAAGACTGTATGTATGTATGTATTGGGTACTTGTAAAGCGCGGCTAATCACCTGTAAGGGTCTCAAGGCACCGTTCATTTTATCGACCTCGGAAAGGATGAGTGGACCCTTGGGTTGCTACAGAGCTCAGCCACAGTGCCTTAGCATGCTGAGCTATCTGTCCGACTATAGTTTACATACAAATTCTAACATTATACTATGCAATACCTATTCATTAAACAATGTTTATACATATTCATATACCACCTCCCTATCTCCTATAGTTTTATAAGGATTTTATTTCTTGTCTTTAGTAACAGTAGTTCGCAGACATAACAAATATATAGACGTTCTGTGAGTTTACTGGGCTTTCTTTAGAAGTACCGTAAATTTTAATGGGAAACATCATGTGGGTTTCTATTACTTAAAGCACTGCCCTCCATCTTAGCGATCCCTTATCAGTCATATCAGTTTTGCCTGCTTATCAGCAGCGATGTTTCCCAGTGTGAGAAATCTAGTGAGTGAAACTGAATTAGCAGTGTTACTACACAGACAGCCCCTCCTCACCACCTACATCGCAGCTCAGTGGCGATGTCGGCAGACTATTGCTGAAGTAGCGATCCCCAATAATCCTATGGGAGACACACTGCCACTTGTCAGCACAACGAGGTTCAGCGCACTTTTTTTTTAATATATCATCAGACTAGCGAACCAAAACAGGCAATTTCTCATATCGGGGCATAAGTCTTTAGCAGTGTCACCAGACACTAAGGACAAGATTACAAGTGGAGCGATAATGATAGCTAACGATACCATTATCGCTGGACCGTGCAAACTGATATAACAAGTCCATGTAAAACAGATTTACTAGAGAAGCTTTAGCAGCAGAAATCGCTTTAGTGCACCCTTTACTATCAATTAAAACTGAGCTAAGTATCGATGATATGACAAGATGAAAGTTGTGTTGCACTCGAGCACAAGTCACCAGTAGAATTAGCGAGACCTGAAGTGTTATGGCACAAGTAAAGTATTACACTCGTATATAATGTGTATATAGCTGTTTCCTGTGTATTGTCGGTGCACATTGGGTAAATATCACGTGTGTAGATTTTCTGCTTTTAGTACAGATTTTATATCTTATGCTGAGATTCTCACATAGAGATTATTGTGAATTTAACAAGTTTAGAAAGTTCTTTCTTTTAAAAAAATATATATTTATGGTCAATTTCTCCCAGGACACAATATTCAGTGTGTTCTGTATAAAGAGCATCTCATGATATCAGATTCTCCATAAACTAAATACAGGATACTTATTTCACTTTCTCCTACTCTCACCCACTGCATTTTACTACTGAGACTTCTAACCTTGTTACTTGTTGGGTTGTGAGTATAAAATATGTGACATCCAACCACTCACAGCAGCTCAGTGTGTTGTGAATAGGAAAATGTAGTGGAGGTTTAGACTATTTCCTCTCTGTGATGTACTCTACACAAGTAGTTTGGGTTCCTAGGCTGCCTCTTTAGGGTTTGTGCCAATAGGCGGGGGAAAAGGACATTTTTTTACATCTCTCTTTAAACGTGTCCCAACTGATACAGATGCTGTGGGAAATTCACTAGGGATTTGCCAAGAATGATAAGATCTCAGACAACGCCTATGCCAGCCCATAGAAGAACTAGAAATATTTGTTAGCAAGAAGTAAAATACATTAACTATTTAACCCCTGATCTGCAGATAATATGGTGTCTTGTCACCCCCTCTACCAGGGTGCCTGGTCATTAGGTTCAGCCTAACAAGTTACAATGGGATCTAGTATTGCCAACTGTCCTACACAAAGGTGCCTGGGGGCAATAGTAGGTGAGGTTATGGCCAGACGCAGTCAGTTATACACCCACATCAGATCTGAGATCAGGCTTAAAGCCCTGCAGCCCCTCTTAGTTATTTACTCTCATCAGACCCCAGATCAAACCCATGGCACTGCAGCCCCTCTGTTATACACCTTCATCAGACCCCAGATCAGACCCATGGCACTGCAGCCCCTCTGTTATACACCTTCATCAGACCCCAGATCAGACCCATGGCACTGCAGCCCCTCTGTTATACACCTTCATCAGACCCCAGATCAGACCCATGGCACTGCAGCCCCTCTGTTATACACCTTCATCAGACCCCAGATCAGACCCATGGCACTGCAGCCCCTCTGTTATACACCTTCATCAGACCCCAGATCAGACCCATGGCACTGCAGCCCCTCTGTTATACACCTTCATCAGACCCCAGATCAGACCCACGGCACTGCAGCCCCTCTGTTATACACCTTCATGAGACACCAGATCAGGCCCATGGCACTGCAAGCCCCTCTGTTACACACCTCATCAGGACCCCAGATCAGACCCATGGCACTGCAGTCCCCTCTGTTATACACCTTCAATCAGACCCCAGAATCAGGCCCCAAGGCACTGCAGCCCCTCAGTTATACACCCACATTAGACCCCTGATCAGGCCCATGGCACTGCAGCCCCTCTGTTATACACCTTCATCAGACCCCAGATCAGAACCATGGCACTGCAGTCCCTCTGTTATACACCTTCATCAGACCCCAGATCAGACCATAGGGCACTGCAGTCCCCTCTGTTATACCACTTCACTCAGACCCCAGATCAGGCTCATGGCACTGCAGCCCCTCTGTTATACACCTTCATCAGACCCCAGTCAGGCCCACGGCAAACTGCAGCCCCTCTGTTATTACACCTTCATTGAGACTCCCAAGATCAGGCCCATGACACTGCAGCCCCTCTGTTATACACCTTCATCAGACCCCAGATCAGGCCCATGGCACTGCAGCCCCTCTGTTATACACCTTCATCAGACTCCAGATCAGACCCATGGCACTGCAGCCCCTCTGTTATACACCTTCATCAGACCCCAGATCAGGCCCATGGCACTGCAGCCCCTCTGTTATACACCCACATTATACCCCAGATCAGGCCCATGGCTCGGCAGCCCCTCTGTTATACACCCACATTAGACCCCTGATCAGGCCCATGGCTCTGCAGCCCCTCTGTTATACACCCACATTAGACCCCAGATCAGGCCCATGGCACTGCAGCCCCTCTGTTATACACCTTCATCAGACCCCAGATCAGGCCCATGGCACTGCAGCCCCTCTGTTATACACCTTCATCAGACCCCAGATCAGGCCCATGGCACTGCAGCCCCTCTGTTATACACCTTCATCAGACCCCAGATCAGGCCCATGGCACTGCAGCCCCTCTGTTATACACCTTCATCAGACCAGATCAGACCCATGGCACTGCAGCCCCTCTGTTATACACCTTCATCAGACCCCAGATCAGACCCATGGCACTGCAGCCCCTCTGTTATACACCCACATCATACCCCAGATCAGGCCCATGGCACTGCAGCCCCTCTGTTATACACCTTCATCAGACCCAAGATCAGGCCCATGT